>NW_028248682.1:0-118659 GCF_964263255.1 Lissotriton vulgaris
AGTGCATATATATATATATATATATATATATATATATATATATATATATATATATATATATATATATATATATATATATATATATATATATATATATATATATATATATATATATATATATATATATATATATATATATAAAACAGCCAGTCTTTCTCCAGGTAAGGACAAAAGCACGAGACAGCTCCGGGATAAACTGCGTCGAATAATATTATGTTTGTCGCATTTGTTGGCCAATAGATGTATTTTTGTTATAAATAATGGAATCTAATAATTTTCTATTTTGTATTGTGGATTTTAACCAATTCAATGTAGTAGACAACAACTGTTGATATCAATGTTTGGAAAACAGACTTTTCAGTGCTCAAAATGGAGTATGTCCTTCCTTTACATGGTGTAGTGTTTGAAAAAAAGAAAAAAATGCTAATTGAAACGAAAAACTGTGGAGCACTGGGTATTTAAATGTGAATTTCGCATTAACTGACTGTCTGTGAGCAAGGGCAGATGCCCGAAACGCGTCAGATTTTGTTGGACTAAAGCTTTTGATAAACTCTGTGCCTTTATTTACGTTTGGATTCGTGTGGTTTTCCTGGGTCGATGGTAATGAGGAGCCTTTAAAAACTGCTGTTGCGATTACCTACTGGCGGTCGCCAGTAGGTAGTTATAGTTAGGATTTTTTTCAATGTTAAATCTCAAAATTCTATTTGGAATAACTTTGGCGCCGGTTAACGAATCTGACTGAAAATTTCCTCAAAATGGCCTCGCGGTGTTCCGGTCCTTCCCTGAACGTTTGGGGGAATTCGTAAAGCGGGGGCCGAGATAAAAGGGGGGTCCCAAAACGTGTTTTTCCCATGTTCATTTCCATAGGGCGCTCAATTTCACTTTTAGCCCGAATGGCTGAATGGATTTCCACCAAGTTTGGCAAAATTGTAGGGACTGGTAGCCCGCTGTACCTTTGCTATGTCTCAAGATATGTGCTCCAGTGGATTTTGAGTAATTTAGGTTCAAAAAAATATATATATCTATGGCAGCGCCCCGGTACGTGCCCCGGGGAGCGCTCCGGGCGTACCACGCGAGGTGTGCATGGAAAGCTGATTGGCTCTCGGGTGTCTGTAAACATTCGAAACAGTCCGGAGTGGCCGCCATCTTGTGTCTCGGTAAAATCGAGACACAAGTGGTGGCTAAAACAAAGGGGGAAATGACCATAAGGCGTCAGGGATAGAATCCCTCTGACCCCCTAGGTTTGATGTGGGGGCAATAAAAGGGCCCCGCGGGGCATTTAAAATATATATATATTTTTTTCATTTTGCGCGGGGGGAGCGCCCGGTACGCGCACCGGGGAGAGGACCGGGAAGCGTACTATGAGGAAAAAAGAATGACAGAGTTTTTAAAAAATGAAGCCTTTTTTTAGAAATTGGAGGTAGTTCTAAAAAGAACTTTTTTTTTCTTCTTTTTGTTGTTTTATATTTTTTTGTGTTTTTTGAACATTTTGTACTTTTTTTGGCTTTTCAAAACAGTTTTATATTTTTTTTGTATTTTTTTAGGGGGAGAAACAAAAAAAAGGGAATTGAAACTGGCTTAACTGGAGCAAAAAAACAAAAACCCCCAAAAATTACTTCTTTTTGGGGCACTTGTGATTGTCACCTGCAAGGACGATTAGCTTTACTCTCTTTTCACCATAGGCGATAAGCTTGCCAATGCAGTACAAGTGATTTTAAAATCAGCAAATCGTGGCTGAATACAAGGCATCATCATTGATGTTTCTGGTCCCGATGAAGTGGGTTAGTTTCTTTGGGAGGTGGTCCTTGAAGACTGGGGGAGGTTACTGGCCAGTTCCCTGAGCTCTGCACGAGAATAGTTGTTAGGGTGCTTACGGGTCATATGTCAAATCATGGTATTGTTACCAAAGGAATATTTTTTGTTTGGGTTGCCCCTTGAGAGTTCTTCCTTACAGATTAGGCAAGTTACCTTGGCCGCATTCACTTTTTTCTTGCCCTCTGGGAGTGAAAAAAACTCCCATACAATGTGTGACTTGGGCTTGTATGGGGTATTTTGTTCAGGCAGCCATCTTCTCCTCCCCTCCTCCTCTTCCTCATTCTCCTCCTCCTCTTGTTGATCACCAATGTAATCTTGAGCTGGTCCTCTTGGTTGTTGTGGTGGTGGTGGTGGGGCAGATGCACCAGCTACTGCTGCTACTGAAGCCATTATAAAGATTAAAAAGGTACAGAGAGGTACAAACAGGTCTTCCTCAGTCAAAGGACAAACTGCCAGATTCATGAAGCTACCATTTTGCGATTAGCAAATAGCGAAAAATTGCGTATTGCTATTTGAGAATCGCAAAATGGCATTCATGATAGAAAGCGCGGAAAAATAGCGATTCGCATTCGATCGCAATTGGCGATTGCGATCTAGCCGCAATCGCTAAATAATCGCAGTTTCGGCAATTTCCCTTGCCGAAATAGCGATATCGCAATTAGCGATCTCGCTAACAGCGAGATCGCAAAAAAGGGAAGGCGCATTTTGAGCCGACTGATGACATCACAACCAGGAAGTAGGCTCACCACACCCACAAACCGAACACAGAGCCAGGGAGTGGCAGCAGTCAAGTTTGGAGCTCCTAAAGCAAGACCCTGCAGCACCCCAGCCTGAAGGAAAGAGCAGAAAGATGTCCCAGGATGCAGCAGCAGGGAGCAGTGGGCAGGAGAGGAAAAGAAAAATGAAATTTTCCGAGGCTGAATTGGAGTATGTCATTGAGGGGGTGTGCAATGACTATGGGAAGCTGTTTGGCAAAGATTCTCGGAGGGTGCCAGAGCCCGAGAAGCGCAGGATTTGGCAGCGCATCCGTGCCCAGGTAAATTCCGTCGGTGTCACCCAGCGCTCCATCGACGACATAAAGAAGCGCTGGTATGACCTGCGAGGACGTTCGAAGGAGCGGATTGCTTTGCGGCTTGGGGACCAACTGGGCACCGGTGGAGGGGATGCATTAGCCACACCTAACACCCCCTTGGAGAACATGATTGAGGAGACCATAGCGCCAGCAGCCTGCGTGGGGGTCATTCAGCTGGACTCCTCACGACCCGGCCAACAACAAAGTCAAGGTAAGTGCCATGCAACTGCGACCCACTCCCCTAACAATGCCCATACGTCCTGAACTAGCACCATGACATCCCCAAATATGCAGACCAAGCACACCAAAAAAGCCCCATTGCATTGTGGTACTTGTAGTGTAATCATGAGCCCGCAGTCAGCCCAACAGTGCTAGAGCACTCATTGCTAAGTCCAAACAAAACCCAGTCAGGGAAAGCAAGGCTGCGTGCATTTGTCAAATTTTCCTGTGCAACAAACATAACATTAATCATCCACCCTTTCACATTACAGGTGCAGGGGATCAAGCCAGCACCGATAGTGATGCGCTACACATTGCTGAGAGCCCGGAGGACACTGAGGGTGAGGGACAGTCCTCCCAACAACCTGGCACATCACATCAAGCAGCATTGCAGCCAGCACCACTCACAGCACCAACACCCCGTGCCGACAGGGCCACCCCTGCATCCACTGCAGTGCAGCCAGCACCAGCGACAGCACCAACACCCCGTGCCGCAACAGCAGTGGTACAGCCTCCACCACCAGCGCCTGGGAGCCAGACGAGGCACACAACAGCTGGCAGGGCACAGACCATCGCACAGAGGCGCCAGCAGGCACCGGCAGGGCACTAGCAACACCAGACCCAGGCCTGGTCATTGAACGCCGCATGCTGGCGGTGCATCGCACGCAGGCACGCCACATGGCAGCAATGCTTGCCCAGATGCAGGCAAATGGGCAACATATTGCCCAGATGACAGCAGCTGTGAGACAGAACAACCAGCTGCTTGTCTCACAGCAGGACATGACCCGTAGACGCCACCGACAACTACTGGCCCGCCTATCGGCCTACACTAGGTCTAACCATGTTGTTGGCCATGCCACATCTCAGCTGGCACGTCGGTCACTCGCTATGCAGGCACAAATGGTGCAGTGTTGCCAGGATGTGGCCAGGTCACTCGACCTACTCACTGCAGCTGTGCTTGGCAGACAGGCCACTGTCCGGGATGAAGCAGAGGGTGGTGACGACGCAAGTGAGGCTGCGTCGACCAATAGCAGTGCCTCCTTACCATCGTTGCCTCCACCTCGCAGCAGCCGGCCAACATCAGGGAGTAGGGCCAACAACGTCCCTGACAATGCGGAGAGACGACTTGGGGCGTCTCGTCGGCAACATCGTTGAAGACTGTAAAAACATGAGGGAGGCCATGCAGTCCAGTCCTGCAAACCCCCTACCAATCATGGGGAGGTATGGAGTGTCACCTGAATGAGAGGAGCAGATGGTGATTGCCTGTGCTGCACAGTTACTTCATAGCAATGTGACATTGTTGATAAAGTGCACTTACCAAGTAGGTGTCCTTCACCGAACTCTCCCCTGACCAGTCGTGAGTGGAGGCCGCTGTGCCGGAATATGAAGGAGTCATGGGTACTCCCTGGGTACTGGGCCACAATGTCAGTGATGTATGACTTAGCATTGCACACCATCTGTATGTTCAGGGATTGGTAAGACTTTCTATTGCGGAACATATACTCTGTGGCAGCTGGTGGGCAGATGGCAACGTGGGTACAATCTATACATCCAAGTACATGGGGAAAATGGGCAACATTGTAGAATTGTAGCTTGGTCAAGTCCAATTCCTGTTGGCTCGTGGGAAATTTGATGTGACGCTGTAGCTGGGTGAGCATGGCGTCAACGAAAGTGTGGAGGCAGCGTGACATGGTGGGCTGGGATATCCCCCCAGCAGCCGCTACTATCCCCTGGAAACTCCCGGAGGCCAGGAGGTGCAGGCTACACAATACCTGCACATGTGTAGGCACCGCATTGGTACGGCTTGTTGGGTGCTGCATCAGGGGGTCAAGGTCCTGTATTAGCTGTATTATCATTTCCCCATTCAGCCTATATTTTGCATATATCTGCTCTCTGGTTTGGCCAAGCAAGGTGACCCGCTGGAGGAAAATTCTGTCCTGGATCCTGCGTCTCCTCTGTGCTGCTCGCTGTAGCCTTCGACGCCTCACCACCATGTACATTCCTGGCATTGTGGCACTCCAAATGCTGTTGCTGAATGTCCTTATGTGTGATTGGTCAGGCCTGAACCTGTTGCTGATTGGCCAACGGTTTTTCAAAAGTAATTTTTTCATGGCTTTTATGGTTACCACCTGGTTTGAGTTCTCCTTAATTTGCGCCGCGCAAACAGCGATTTTTGGGTTTTTCGCTATTAGCGATTTTTAATGAATGCCGATAGCGATTATTTAGCGAATTCGCAATTTATTTCGCAGAATCCGTGGTTTCTCGCATTTTCCGATTCGCTAATGATCGGCTACCGGGATTCTGCGATTTTTATAGCGAATTCGCTATTATGTGTTAGCGAATTTGCAATTTTGATGTTGAATGCCGATTACGACAATTGCGCCCGCAATTGCTTTCTCGCAGCGATTGCGGGCGCAATTTCACTTCATGAATATGGCTGAAAGTCAGAATAAGGAAAAAAGGTGGGGTCTTTCATCATTTGGAAAAAAAACTGTCCTGAACCAATGAGAAGTGTTATTTCAGGTCACAAGACCAGGGGCTTCATCATTATGAAACCAAAACTGTTGTGAACCAATGAAAAGTGTTATTTTCAGGTCACATGACCCGACGCGCGTCGGATGTTTACGTTGCACGATCGTATTCGCTCGAGTACTTCCGTGTGCGCTTACGCCGTGCGTATCACGCGGACGCGGCACGCGATACGTCACGATCATGTTTTCGTTCGCGATATTGGCGCTTGCTGGACGCTCCCCGGAGCGCGCCCCGGGGCTCTTTATAGAAGTACGCTCTTCGGGGCGCTCCCCGGGGCGCGCACCGGGAGCGCTCCAAAAATAAAAAATAAAAATACAAAAATACAAAAATGGGAAAAATTGTAGGGACTGGTAGCCCTATTCTTAAGTGGTTTTTACAAAAATTAACTTTGAAAAAATATGTATTGTGCTACATTGGGCTATATATATGTTAGAGACAAAATGTAGCCCAAATGTAGCCCAATGTAGCCCAAATATGGCCACCAGAGACAAAAAAAAAATATAGCTCAAATATAGCCCAACTGTAGCCCAATGACAGAATGTACCAGAGTATTCTAAACAACTAGAGCGCTAACAGTCTTACTTATAAAGTGAGATTTATAGTTAGGAATTAGCATTAAAAAAACCTATGAAATTCACTGAAAATACCATAGGTTTCAGACCAGTTATAGTTAGGAATTAGCATTTAAAAAACCAATGAAATTCACTGAAAAAACCATAGGTTTCACACCAGTTATAGTTAGGAATTAGCATTTAAAAAACCTATTAAATTCACTAAAAAAACCATAGGTTTCACATCAGTTATAGTTAGCTGGAAATTTTACTGACATAAAACCATTGAAATTCCACGTTATAGTTAGTTGGACTCACTATAACTTGCGCGTGTAATGCACTGCTGATGACGTCACATATTACATCACTCATGACATGGTCAGTGACATCACTCATGACATCACTCATGACATCATCCTTGTGACAGAGTAACAGACCTCCTTTCACTGTAATGTAACCCATGAAACACATATTGAAAAATATACATTACATTTTTTTTTAAAATGGAGATACCCATACCAGTTACAACAACCAATTCAATAATTCCACCATCTATATACACATTCACTCATTCACCAACAGTTCTATATAGTCACTCATACATATATACACTCATCATATGTAGTGATACACCTATACATCCTGTTACACACCGACAGTCATCCAAAAGTTACTCACACATGCAAATAAACTATTGAACATCCATTTATTTGCATATACAGCTATACACCTTACTTCTAAGGAAACTTACACATACTTACTCTCTTAAACAATCACTTATAGAAACAAATACTTTTTTAAACAAGAGCTTGGAGCGGTGGTATTTTCATGGATGCCTGACATTTGTAGATCTCAACAGGGAATCCATTTGGACCCGCTGCCTTCCCTGAGTTGACAATTCTCAGGGCCCCTTTTAATTCCTCTTCCATGAGGTCAGCCTCAAAGGTCTTCTTTGGTTAGCATGGGTAGAAAGAAATCTCTAAGTAGCTCTTCGCAGTCGCTTTCAGATCTAGTGCATACAGGTGCATAGACCTCCTCAAAATGTGCAGCAAATGTTTCTGCTATGTCTCTACTTGTTGTTTTCAGTAGCCCTTTTGTGTCACGCACCTCAGTCACTCGTGATTTTTGCCTATTGCGCTTTTCCAAAAACGCTAGGAGTCTTAATGCTTTGTCACTTACATCACATAGGCAATGCTATGTTGCCAGTGCATAAGCCCTCGCTTCATTTTCAGCCATGGCCCGTAAGCCACACTGACACAGCGCTAATCTATAGCGCAGGTCTTTAGTGTTGTCACTTGATGCCTCTGCCTCCATCGAAGGTATCTACTGCTCTTACAACCTAATTTGTAAAGTATCCTTCTTCTTCCTGGCTCCAATTAGTGCCTGTGCTTGCCCCCTCAACACCGTCTTGTAAGCCTCCCATAGAGTTATGTGTGAGTCCACTGTCCCCTAGTTTTTCTGAAAGTATAGCTCCGAGCTCTCTCAGATTTTGTCTTAGTGCCGGATCTCGCATGTGCCAGGGGTCAATCCTTGGGAAGGCTGCCCTGTCTAGGAGTGGTCCCCTAATGGTCACCCCGATCAGGGAGTGATCTGAGATGCCCCTTGACATATGCCTGGGGTTTGCAAATTCTCCCACCTTATCATTCCGTGTGAAGAGGTGGTCCAGCCTAGAGAAGACTCCAGGGCATGCGGAGTAATATGTATATTGCCGTGCAGATGGGCTAAACACCCACCACAGATCTACTAGGCGTAGGGTCTCCAGACAGCTCAGCAGGTCGCGCTCTCCCTTCTGGCCCACTCGGGTGCCAGAGCGCTACAGTTCTGGATTCACAACAGCGTTTATGTCTCCCCTCACTAGAATCGTGCCCAGATGCAGTGCAATCGGTAATGAACTGACCTTTAGGAAGATAATGTTGTTTAGTCGCGGGGTATATAAATTGAACATAATATAATCAAACACCCCTCTCATTTACCCGCTACTGCACACAGCACCCTACATCATCTACCCAGGTGCCATTCACAACCAGTGGCAACGTGTTACGAAGCAGGATTCCCACTCCCCATGCCCTGGTCGAATAGCCAGAGTGGGCCACTAGTCTGTAACCAAAGCGATCCTGAGCCCTGCATTTGCTCCCCTTCAGGTGGGATTCCTGTACTAGTACTTAATCCGGGGAAAGTCTCTTAATGTGTTGGTTGACCAGTGTGCACTTGATCTTATTCCCCAGGCTGTTTACGTTCCAGGGCCACACCTGTATATTAGCTAGGACTCCCATAACTTCCGATCATCACCCCTCCCTCGTGGTACTCTTACGTCAGCCTGCTGTATTGTCTGGCTACCATGGTCTTCAGCACACTTACAAACAAGCATATTAAACCTAAACATTTTACTCAACTCCCCCCTCCCTGCAACCCTGCTAGGTAAGTGACAAACCTCCCACCTCCCAAACACACAGAGTGCCTGTCGCCCCAACTGTACAGTAACTAACATAAATGAGGGGCGATAGGCCATCCTCCAGCACGAAGTGGAATAATTCTACTGTTGTATACTTGCAAGCCCTTCCAGAATATTTCAATAGCAACCTTGTCTGTCAGTACTAACCCTGGGCAAAGCACTACCTACGCTCGTGCAGTTTGCGAAGTTTGCGCTACTTCGCACTACGCGAACTGCACGTAGCACAGTGCAAACACGCGTAGCGTACTGCAGTGGTCATTTTTTGCTTGCTCGCGGTCAACATCAAGTTGGCGACAACGAGCAAGCAAAATGACATCCCGGCAAGAGTTTTTCCTCGTTCGCGATCAGCCACATCAAGTCGCCGATCGCGAGCGTGGAAAATAAACCTCGGGACAAGATTCTCAACGAGGGGAGGTCAGGTTGCTCATTGCGAGTGGTTGCGTATGCTCTCGACCGCTCGCGATGAGAAACTACCAGTCCGCATTGAGAAAGCTGCCGCTCGAGTAAAAATCCTCTTGAGCAGCAGAAAACTACAGCTCGCACTGTGCAAGATGCCATTTTCAATGATTGTACAGTGCCGGATGCTTGTCCGCACTGCAATCATTGAAAACGGCATCTTGCACAGTGCAAACTGGGTACTACGCAGTTCGCGTAGTGCTACGCATAGCTCGCGTAGTGCGAAGTGCACTTTGCGTAGCTTCGCGTAGCGATACTTCGCAAACTACCCCCAGCCCTAGTCAGTTCCCTCCGCTGGTCAAAGTAAATAACAAGGACCCCCTGCTAATTTTCTAGACTCCTAGGGCAGGGCAAATACATAATTGGTAAGAAATTCCCTAAGCAACTATAGGTCTATAACAATTTACAGACCATGCAAGCTAAACACATAA
The DNA here is from genome assembly GCF_964263255.1 of Lissotriton vulgaris. Lineage (NCBI taxonomy): Eukaryota > Metazoa > Chordata > Amphibia > Caudata > Salamandridae > Lissotriton > Lissotriton vulgaris. The sequence goes on from NW_028248682.1 coordinate 9,529, forward strand.
TATAAGGACTCAGTGTACACTACAGATACAACATTTTTTTAATTCATTACTTTAATACAAAATATTTGAAAACATATTGAAGGATATGGTGTCATACATTTCATCAATCGATCTATCAATCAGCCACTTTAGGTATTTGTCCCCTTTTTCTCCTAATCACATTGCACTTTGATACTTCTTGTATGAATTTGTTTTTGTTTATTTGTCTGTTTATATTCATGTTTGCCAACTGCACCGTGTATTTCTTCAAATCATATCAAGATATCTTAGTATGCATGTAATGAAATGTATGACACCATATCCTTCAATATGTTTTTTAATACTTTGTATCAAACTGATTTCTTTTTTTTATCTGTAGTGTACGCTGAGTTCTTATATTATGTGTTTAGCTTGTATGGTCTGTTAATCGTTAGTACCATCCGCTTGTACCTGGAATGGATAACAATATTCTCAGCACTACTAGTGTTCAATTGAGCTCCTAGCTTCAAATTAGTACGTATCCTGTTAACATCCGTCCTGAGCTTCCTTAACCCCCTATGATTTCTCCAGAAGAGGACTATTAAGTTACAAAATGAGGAGAGCACCCTTTTCGTCACTTATCTGCTCATTGTCACTGATCAGGGTTGTTTGGCACTCACTCCACCTCTCTCCCCTTGGTGGAGTGGCGATTCTTGGGCAATGTTCGACTTTTATCGCCTTTCAGTTTAACCGTTCGCCAGCCCTCTAGCCAGTTGCTCGCCTCAGCCTGTGAGCCAAAGAAATACGCCTTTCCTTCATCAATTATTTTAAATTTCGCCCAGAATAACATCATGTATTTCACATTTTGCTCTCGAAGGTCCCTCTTCACTGCATTGATGTGCGCCTCTGGCGCTGGACATGAAGCGTAAAATCCCTTGAAGAAGCGGATAACTGCATTTTCATGGTGCAGATCCCCATGCTTGTGCGCCGCCTACAAGGTGGCGTCACTATCCCTAAAATTCAGAATCCGGGCTATGATTGTGCGAGGGGGTGCTCCCGGACAGGTCTTGCCTCCCAGGGCCTGGTGCAAACTTTCTATAATGAAAAATTTGGATAGCGTTTAGGCTTCAATTTATTCAGGATCAGGTCTTCCAGGAAGAGGTCCATCGATGGTCCTTCCATTCCTTTCGATACACCCACCACCAAAATGTTGTTACGTCTTGCTCTTACCTCCTGGTCTTCAAGTCAGGTAAATATTTTGGTTTGATTCTTGGTGAGTCCTGAGACCTGCTCTTCTAGGAACTTGGTTTTGGACTGTAGGCCCCCAATACCTGCCTCCCCTGTGCATACCGTCTCAGAAATTTGCCAGAGATCAGCAAGAAGTGGGTTTACTTCCTCTGTGACAGAGTCCAACTTAGGCTCTAGGGTCCCACGCAGTTCCTTAAATGCCATCATAATGTCCTTCAGGGAGGGATCTTGGAACTAGTCGTCATGCCCTGGCGGTGTTTCTCCTCCTATTGCACCTCCCTCGCAGCCCATTACACAGTGTATTTATCTATGTGGTTGACCTGCCCAGGCCCCTCCACCTCGTTGTGACCCATAGCCAGATTGTGCAAGGCCTCACCGGTGGGCTCGGGTTCTGAGCTCTGTTGTGTCGCTGGCCTGAATATGCGGTACTGGCACCGGTGTCCAGGGTCTCTGTACAGTGTCTCTTTTCCCTGTGGGTGCAACCCCGGATCTCAGGAGCACCACCGCTTTCACCTTGCGGTCTGAGAGTACCCCACCATCTCAGTCGCTCTGGGGCGGGATTTCACAAAAACCCCTCCAGCCAGGGCAATTCCCTGTATGTCACAGGTACTCAAGCAGGCTGTTGTGTGGGGCTCTCACTGTGCATACTGTTATGCATCCAGCCCCTCACCTCCAAACCGGCTGCTGATCCTGTATCTCTGATGGGCCGTGTCTCAGCTCAAACAACTTTGAGGAATTTCTCTGTTTGCATCTGCAAGGAGGGGGAGCGTATCACTAGTACCTATTCCACCTTCCAACAGCCTGGCCAGCTGGCCTCCTCTTTTGCATTGTCCCTCAATTGCACTTTCCCTCTGCTGTCATTCCCCTTACAAGCTCAATCGCTGGCAGCCCGGTAAGGGACGAAGCTCGATCCAGTACATTCCCGCTGTGCAGAGCATTCCTACTGCTGCAGGCTCCACTCGTGAGAGATTCCTGCAGATATTTGTGTCGTAGTAGTGGGCGCTGCATGATTAATGTGTGTCGGGCCGTGAGGCGCCTTGGCGTCTCAAACCTTTTTTGACTGTTTTCTTGCTCCCTTCAATACGTGGGTGGCGCCATCTTCCTCCTGTTGGCCGCTCCTCCGTTGCATTGCTTATCAAATCCCCTGCTACGATTTAAGCAGCTGTTTCAAGTAACAAATCAGCGACCGCTTGTTCCAGCGGCTTCCTATCCCCAGTTGCTCTTCAAGCATCGGATCATGCCGGATATATCAGGCTCATTTGCTGCCAACTAACGTAGCTCTCTTACATAGCGGCCATCTTCAGCGGCTGCTGGCCACGGTCCCATAATTGAAATTGTGATAGAAATAAAGCAGTGAGTGGATGTATAGAAGCTGCTTAAGCATATATTTTGCTAGTCTTATGGGAAGAGGCTAGGGAAGAACCACCTGTGGGGGGGCATCAGTCTATCAGAGGAGATAAGGTTTTCTAATTGTATCAGAAACTGGAAAAGAAGGAGGGCTCTCGTTCTAGTGAGGCAAGTCATCAGCGGGAGACCTGTAGAGAGATAAGCCACCAATGGATCTCATGTGAATTCGAAGGCTTTGAAGTCCTCTCAGAAAATATCCACCATTCTTTCCATAGTAAGGGCCTGCCATAGGCTAGCATACCACTGAGTTAATGCCCGCCTTTTTTTTTGCTTTCAAGCTGCGACATTGGCCAATTTTGCTGCCCCTAGGGATAACAAATAATCACTTTGTCCCCTTTAGTTTGATACTTAAGGGTATCCACTTGCAAGCCTAATAGTGTGGTGCTCGGTGTCCCTGGCATTGGATAACCCAAAATGTTTTCATTTTGCGCAAAGATCTTAGTGCAAAATGGACGCATAGTCAGGCATTCTCAACATATGTGACGGAAGTCTCCTAAGATTATCTTATAGTGTGCCTTTCTCATGCCCACTGAATAATCACACTTTTCAATATCGCCCCAAACATATGTCCATTTTGTCTCCGGTGTGTCCACCTCTAACACCTGTTCAAGCATTGTTTTGTGTAGTGGTTGTGGATTGTGTGGTGTATCTAATAATAAAGAGTAAAGGAAGGAGACATTTGCCCTAGTGTTTCCAGCCCTATTAACAAATTATTCAATGAAGGTAAGATCTCTGGTGGCTGCTGCCATAACATTGAGTTGTAATGCCCAATGTTTCAAAAGAATGTAGTGGTAATGTTCAGAGTTTGGAAAATGGAAGTCTTGTTTACCATTTCAAAACATTAAAATATCCCATTGGAGAAAGAGATCTCATAATTCTAAACACCCACTCTTCCACTAAGCATCAAAGGGACCTGGTTCTAGTGCCGGTGGGAAGGCTGGATTGTAATATATGGGCATGTATGGTGAGGGGAAGGTTACCCATTCTGCTTGTCTATTGACGTCATCCCATACTTTCAAAGTTGTCCTTGTGGGTGTGCTCAGATAGGCATTTGAAGGCTGTTACACTTTTGATTTCTACAGCACATTAAAAAAATCTTTCCCTGCTACCTCCTTCCAAATGTAGCCAGTGCTTGTCCGATGGTCAAAGGGACCACTCGTCAATCACTCTTAATTGAGCTGCTTTATTATAAGGGTGGAATTATGGAAGGGCTTGCCCTCCCGACCCCTCGGCAGTCTAAGAAGTGTGTGCATGGTAGACGAGGTCTGTGGTTTTGCCAATCAAAATGGTTAATAATTGTGCACAAGATAAAAAGGAAATATTTTCAAGGGCAAAAGGAAGGCATCAAAAAAGATAAAAAATCTGAGGCAAGATGGTCATCTTAATCGCACTAATGGAGCCTAAGGTCTGCTTTCAGCTGGTTAAGAAGCGAGGGATAGGCAGCCTTTTAGAGATTTGATAGTCTGGGAGTCATTTTTGTGCTTAAAGAGGTTATGTCCTTTTTCGCCCATTGGAATGGGGTGGAGGTCACTAGTAACTCAATAGCATTGTTGGGTAGGGTCAAATTAAGGAGAAAAGATTTGGTTAACTTAATGTGAAAGGCCCCTATGTTCTCAGATCTATGCAATTCTTCTTGGAGGTCCATGATAGAGGAAGTGGTTAAGGTGAGAGTTAAAAGTACATTGTCCGCAAATAGACATATTTTATGTTGTGTCACACCAAAATTGAGGCCCTGAATTGTTGGTGTAGACCTGAACTGAGCTGCCAAAGTTTTGATGCTTGGAGCAAATAACAGCAGGGAGAGAGGACATCCATGTCTCATCCCTCTCCAAAGCTGAAAGGGCTCAAAACTGACTTCACTAAATAATACCATAGATCTCAAGAGAGCATCATTAGCTTGGACCTTGGCTATAAATGCGTCATAGAAAGCAAACCATTTTAATGTTAGAGAAAGGACCAGTTTACTGGGTCAAACGCCTTTTCAGCATTGAGGCCAAGGAATACCCCTGGGATTTGTTTATTCATGGCTTTCTCTGTCAAATGAAGTACTTGTCTCAGGTTGTTGTGAGTCTGTCTGCCCTTTATGAAGCTGGATGAATCCAGGTGAATCAGATTCAACATCAGATTATCAAGGTGGGAGGCCAATATTTTTGTATATATTTTAGCGTCTAGATAAAGAAGTGCTGTGGGTCTTTAATACCTGCAGGACATTGTGTCTTTTGCTGGTATCAGGGTGACTTTCATTAATAGCTCATTCATAGATGAGGTGACTGACCCTTGTCCTGCAAACTGCTTAAAAAGTAGAGTTAACTGTGGTACCAGATCCAAACTAAACATCTTATAAAAGATACATAAATGGGTTCCCTGTATACCTCATTATGGGTCTCTGCTGTCTGAGGAAGCTCACACCATTCAAGTATTCAGTTTGGGTCTTGAGGTCTTATCTTTCCGCTGTGTGTAGTTTAGCATAAAATTCTTTAAAAATGTGTGCCTACCCTGATTTGAAGGACTCCAGTTGGGCTGACTGTGTGCTTATCTCTCCAATGTAATCTTTTTCACTCTTTGTTCATATTTGGTGGGCTAGGTATGTGCCCAATTTATTACCTTAAGAGTAAGAGGCCTATCTAAAGCAAAGAACACTGACCTATTGTTAGAAATAGCATTAAGGTTTCCCCTCATCACTGTGACTTTTCGCTGTAGAGCCAGTCTCAGGGTACATTTGTGTGCCTGTTCAAGTTGTTGATATTCTGTTTCAAGTGGTGTTTTACTGCTCTCTGTTTTTGAGGACAGAGTTCAATGCTATGCATTTACCCTAGTATTTGCCTTAAGCGCATCCCAGTTACTAGCTATGGAGGTAGCTTGAGGGGTGTTAATTTTAAAATGTTCCCTGATTGTCTTTCTAAGATCATCACTTAGAAAGCTGTCTGTCCTCCTCAGGGAAGAGGGTCGGAATTGCTTGGTGGGTACCCTATTCCAATGTCACTAAGATTGGTGCATGATCTGAAATGGAGACGGGGAGGACTGCAGTAGTCTTTAAGTCTTGTCTCAGGGCTTGGCTTAGAAAAATATAACTAAACTAGAGTATGTTCATTGTGTGCGAAAGTAGAAAGTGTAATTATGTGTCGTTGGGTGGAGCATCCTCCAGGCAACCGGAAGGCCTAGGGTCTGGAAAGCGTTTTTAAGAGGTTTTGAGAAACTACCTATTGATGCTTTGCGTGGGTGAGTACTGTCCTCGCTGTAGTGCCATGCCAATTTGAAATCACCCATCAGGATTATGTCTCCCTCTGTGAAACCGCCCAGTAGAGTCAGAAAAGAGTGACAAAAAGGGGCCTGAGTTGAATTCGGAGCAGAGACACAAGCAAAAGTGCACACTCTGCCTCCAAGGCGACTGTAGGAAATGACCCTTTTTGCAGGGTTATCCCCAAACGTTTTGCTTCTTCCTCCCTTGTTTTTCCTGATCTGTGGTTGTTGGCAATAGGACTCTGGGCACTTTACCACTGCTGATCAGTGCTAAAGTGCATATGCTCTCTGTATAACTTGTTACTGTGATTGGTTATCCATGATTGGAATATTTGTGTTACCAGGAAGTCCCTAGTAAAGTGCACTGAGTATGCCAGGGCAGGTGATTCAAATGCTACTAGTTGGCCTGCAGCACTGATTGTGCCACCCACAGGAGTAGCACTAAAATGGTGTCCCAGGCCTGCCACCACAGTGCCTGTGTGCAGTTGCTAACTGCAATAATGACCTGACCAGTGTCCACACTAGCCAGGCCTAACCCTTCCCTTTCTGTACACATTGGACACCCCTATGGAAGGTGCTAGGTATCCCCCGGGCATTGTGTAGTGTATGTGAAAGGTAGAGCATGTACTAGTGTGAGTGACATGCTCTGGTAGTGAATTGAAGACATTTTCGTTTCACTATTGAAAGGCTATCTTGCCCATAGGCTATAATAGGGAATGCTGTGTATAATGTTTACCTGCAAATCTTCCCATAGGAGCAAGATAGTAAATAAAAGTCTGGTATCCCTGAACTCAGAATTTAGTAACACATCTTTTAGAAAGGATGGTTTTTAAATCCTGTGTTTGAAAACAGCACTTTTAGAAAGTTGCTGTTTTCTTGTTTGACCTTTCTGTGTTCCTTGGCCTGTTTGTGAATTGACTGTCTGGTTTGTGAGTGACAGGGGCTGGGGTGGATCCCAAAGGCTGAGTGAGTCATCCCTTGGCTGAATAGCTTCATCTGCATCTTGAGGGGTGGGAGGGGATAGCACCTGGGCCTGAATAGGGCTGTGCCTGCCTTCTACAATGTTGTCTCCACCTCCTGCTGGGTGGCTGGTGGCCCTGCCCCTCTCTCCCAAAGGAAGGAAGAAGTCAAGTAAACTAAGTGCTCCCGGACTGACCAGAACTGGTTCTGACTTAGCCAAGACATCTCTGCCCTCAGAGAAAAAAGAGAAAAGTGGTAAAAAATGGGCTACTCAGACTACATTAAATTAGATCATCCTGGAATCAAGAAGGAACCTCTGCAAAGGAGAAAGCTGGAAGACTGAAGAGGAAGAACTGTCCTGCTGTGTGTTTGTGGGCTGACCTATAGTTGCTTTGTTGCCAAGGAGAGGTGCAGGACTTTGCTGTTGCTGTGTCCCCTCACTTGAAGAGATCTCCAACGGCCTGAGGAGAGCTCGCCTCCAGTTAAGAAATCCCAGGAACTAAAGGACTTCACCCCCAGCTTCCCCCTGAAATCTGCTGAGTGAGTTCTGCCCTTCCGAGAGTGCTTGATCCAATTGTGGGGCTTCTGGTAGTTGTTGCCTGTTGTTCGGGTAGCTGGACAAGAAGAAAAGAAGATCTGCAATTTCCACGCATTGCTTGCTTGCGGAGCGCATTGGCGACAGTGCGTGAGAATTACAGTCGCCACGAAGATCGTCTCAGCGCCTGTTGCCACTGCAAGAACCGACTCATCATTCGCTTGCAGAGCGTACGCCCCGGTGCGAGAAGATTACTGTTGCTGCGAGTATCGTTGCAGAGCCTGTCGTCGCTGGGTGAGTTTGTCGCACCGTTAGCTTGCGGACATTATCACGTCGCTGCGAACATCATCGCAGAGCCAACGCATCGAGGGGCGCGAGAGGAGAAGATCAATGCTGCGCCGCGCATCGTCGCCGCACCAGAGATCATCGCCGTCCCGAAGATTGTCACATCGTGCCGGTACGAGACGCTTCCTACCGAACCTGCGCACCGGAATCCATACAAGGTATCGCATCCCTCCCCATTCAGACCGGATTCATCGCAACACGCCCGCTGCATGCAGCGGGGTTGTCGCATCACCTCCCCAGGGTCTCAGGAGTGACACATCGCTTGTTTTTCAACGCTGCTGCTTCCACTTGGAACTTTTGTCACATCTACAGGTACTTTGGGCTAAACATGATGCAACTGTGGATTATTTTGATGCAAACCCTTGAACTCTTTGAAAATTATATTCTTGACTGTGTATGGTGGATTTTTGTTGTTTTGGTCTTGTGTAGTTTAGATAAAGATACTTTATTTTTCTAAACTGGTGTGGAGTCCATTTGTGGTTTTTCCACTGTGTTACTGTGAGTGTTGGTACAAATAATTTACACGTTGCCTTTGATAAGCCTGTCTGCTCGTGCCAAGCTACCAAGGGGGTGAGCAGGGGTTATCTAAAGAGTGTATCCTCCTTGCCCTGACTAGAAGCATGGGTCCCTATTTGGACATTAGTGCCTACCTCTGCCAACTAGAGACCCCCAGATCTAACACGACCCTTAACCATGATGATCCTACCCTCTCTGTCCGTTTTGTAGCCTTCTGGTTTAAGTTGCATAGAGGACTAGTTGGGACATGCCATAGTGTTTAGTGTAGGCCGCAGGCTTATAAACTAAGGGATAGCTTTCATGTATTAGTCTATGATTGGCATCTCTCGTAACATGTGTATCCTGGACAGCTACCATATCATAGCATTGATTCCCCAAAATATTTCCATAATTTGTGGCGTTTGGCTGGTGTATTAGGGCCTTTAACTTTTTCCAAGTTAGTGTAGTCATCACCATGGTCACTGTGAGCATTTAATCCACCCTAGCATTTTTCCCCACAGTTTTCTAACATCCATTCTCTATACTGCAGTGCCTCTCAACCCCTCCCCCATTCTATTCTCATTGTCCGGCCCACAGGTACCACCCCCAGATCCTCCTAGTCTTCACAACCATTCAATGCAGTCCATCCACTGTAAAAAGAAATACATAAATAATCAACAATAAATCATAAACTTCTAACTATTGCAACATTCAAACCCCAGAACTCTTTGTAGTGGGAAAAAATTCTGAACATGTCAGGTTATTCGGTCTAGTACCGCTACTCTTGTTTCTTAATAACTTTCAAAGTTAAGGCATTTTTAAGCGTTCAAGGGGGCGGGCCCAGGGAAATAAAAAATAGCTACTATGTAAATCACTGAATACTTCTCAAATTGTTCCTGAATTGCTTTATGGGTATCACGTGATCTCCCTGGTCTATCTGGCCTCTGATTGTTATTCTGGTGGCAAGCTGCTAACTGTCTATATTAGGTTGTGTGGATTCTCTTGTGATGAGTACATGGGATCCGATGAGCTGCATTGTTGATCATTCCTTCTTGGTTTGACCTGGACGGTGTTGGGTGAGCAATTGGGTGGAGAAGCGTGGCTCAGTGGTTAGAGGCAGCAGACCCAGAAGCTGAGATCGGCCGTGGACCAAGGTTCGATTCCCCGCCTCGGCGGGTCTCGGGCCCAAAATTCCACGGAGTCGACAATTCTCGCTCTGGGGCCTACTCGACTCACGGGGTCACACTCTGCGACTCTGGGCAATAGCTTGCTTAATCTCCACTACGGCCCCTCGCGGCGGGATGCCTGGCTTTCACCTTGTGGATACCCGTCCGGGGTATCTCACAGGGGAATACCAGGACGGGTTCCCTAAGCAAGCGCCTTGAGGCCCCTGGGTTAAAGTGCGCTATATAAATCGAAACACATTTACATTTACATTTACAATTGCCCTTTATTTTGGAGGCTAGGGTGTAGCCCCCCAGAAGGCCTAGAAGTTCCTCAGTAGAGGGTAGATGTCGTACATCCAATAGTGCAAAGGGTTCGCTCGGTCAATTACATGTCGAGGTTTGTTGTGATGCTCAAATGCCAGACCACAAGGATATGTCCAGTGGTATTTGATATGTTAATTTCTTAGTTTGTCAGTAACTAGATAGAATTGTTGACACCCGAATAATGTTGCTGGGGCAATGTCCTGAAAGTGGATACAGAAAGCTCCTTGAAAAGTGACTGACTCTACTTTTAGGGCTGCCAAGAGGATAACTCTTTAGTCTTGAAATATTGTAACTTGGCTATAATGTCTCTGGGGCATTCCCTATCGTCGAGCACCTATGAACCTACTCTGTGAACTCTATCAATCTTCACTTTTGGCGTTTGGCTGCCAAGGAGCTCTGTGAAAGACCCATCTCAAAGGTCTCCAAATCTTGCCCTCAACCCCTTCTTCCAGACATCGGTTCTGAATATTCTGTCGGAGCGATCTGTTTTCCATGTCTTCACATTTGAGGAGCACTGCATGAAGCTGTTGACAATGTATACTCGTTGACTCCTCCACCTGACTGGATCGCTGTTCCAGAACAGCTGTCTTGGTTTCAAGGTTCAGGAAACATGTGCGCACTGACTGTACATCTTGCTGGAGAGCGATAAGTTTGCCATGTAAATCTGCACAAAATGTCTAAGGATTCGTTCAAGTCCGTTTTATGCTCCTCTCGCAGTTCCATCTTGAAATCCTGAAGGGAAGATGGGAGATCCTCCTTCGTGAGAGACATGTTTAGGGTCCCTGGAGCATTTGTTGAATGTTCCCTTGCTTCTGATGTAGAAAAGTAGCTGGGCACCCGATTGGACTATTGCTTCTTTGGAGGCATAAAGACTCGAGGGTCAGTCAGGCGGGTCTGACTAGTCGTATTGGAGGTGGGCCGAAGATCTCAAGTTTCCCCTGTTGGAGGTCCCGCTCCGCAATCTGTGAATTGTGTATACTTGTGTTGTCCCTGCAGTCAGGATAAGTGTGACCCAGTTATGTACCCATGGCATGAGTTAAGGGCATCAAATCACCCCTGGAAGCTTATGGTTTGCTCAAAATTGGAAGCTAAGGTCTTGAGACTTGTCTTGTAGGCTGTTTAATGAATGAATGATTATGTATTTGTATAGCGCATGGCTACCCGGAGGCATCCCAGCGCTTTAGACCACGTTCATTCTCAGAGTCTAGGTGAACAGGAGGGTTTTCAGCATCTTCCTGAATTTAAGATGGTTTTCTTCCTTTCTGATTTAGTCTGGGAGATTATTCCAAAGTTTTGTGGCCTGTAGAGAGAAGCGTCGGCCGCCCATGCGCACTGTCCTTGTTTTGGGGACTGCTAGAAAGTTCTTATTGTTAGATCTTAATTCCCAACCGGTGAAATACGGGCAGAACATTGATTGAATCAGTGCAGGTCCTGATTTATTGACTGCCTTGTGGGCTGTGGTCAGAGCTTTAAACTCGATTCTCTGTTGCACTGGAAGCCAGTGAAGCTGACGAAGTGCGGGTTTGGCGGAGGTTCTCCGTGGGACGTTCAGCAGCATACGTGCTGCGCAATTCTGCACGGTCTGCAGGACCTTAATTGTCCCCTGAGGAGTGCCTAAGTACAGTGCATTGGAATAGTCTAGGCGTGACAGTATCAGCGCCTGTACTAAGATCCTTCTAGCTTCGAAGGGGAGGAGTCTGATGATTTTCCTAAGAAGCCTAATAAGTGCATAGCATGTGGCTGCTACCTTCCGGGCCTGTACTGAAAAATTAAGAGCTGGGCCCATCCATACCCCAAGACTCTTAATTTGTGTTTTGGGCTTAGGTGGGTGGCCGAGGCTATCCGGCCACCAATCCTCGACCGTAGTGGGTGCCTTAAGTCCCAACATCATCACCTCTGTTTTTGCTCCGTTAAGTTTTAAGAAAGATTCGTCCATCCATTCACGTACTTTATTAAGACAGGTAGAGTGGTTTTCAAAAGGGGCATCCTGAGTAGTTAAGGAAATAATAAGCTGTGTGTCGTCTGCGTAAGTTGCCAGTTGTACTCCCCAGGGGAGCACCACCTCAGCCAAAGGCATCATGTAAATGTTAAATAAGGTTCGGCTGAGGGACGAACCCTGGGGGACACCGCAATAAAGACACATTTGGGGGGGGAGGAAGCCTCGTTTTCAAAGACTACATGGGTCCTGTCAGACAGTAAAGAGTGCAACCACCTTAGCGCGCGGCCTGAGACACCAACTTCTTTTAACCTGTGAATCAAGATAGAATGATTCACGGTGTCGAAGGCCGCGCTAAGGTCTAAAAGTAGTATGGCTGCATGGTTTCCATTGTCCACGATCTTCCTTGCTTCCTCAACCAGTGTAATAAGGGCTGTTTCAGTGCCCTGATTTTTTCTAAAGCCTGTCTGTGTGGTGTGAAAGGAGTTGTTGTCCTCCAGAAAAGCAGCAAGTAGAGAATTTACATGTTTCTCCGCATGTTTGCTGATGGTGGGCAAAAGGGAGATGGGACGATAATTTGCCCAATCGTTCGGGTTGAAGTTAGGTTTCTTCAACAGGGCCTTAACTCTTGCCTGCTTCCAGGCAGAGGGAACCAAGCCTGAAGCCAGGGAGGCATTGATCACCTTCTGAATAACTGGGGCTACAGTGTCTGATACCAGGTTCAGTGTAGCAGGGGGTGCAGGATCGGCTGGAGAACCTGACTTTAGGTTGTTTAAAAGAAGCTGGGTTGTAGGGACATCTAAAGGACCAAATTCCACGAGTTCGGTTGAAGCCGTATAAGAGGATAGGTGTAGTTCGGTAGGTGTGTTTTGGAAGGATGAAAATATATTGGCCACCTTAGTGAAAAAAAACTTTGCAAGTTCCTCACACCACACCTGTGCTAGACCGGGGTCATCAATAGGGGTGGGAGGCGTAACCAGGGATTTGAAAAATGTTAAAAATTTCTCTAGGGGATTTTATCCTGGAAATAATTAGATTGAGTGGATTTAATCTCCTGTTTGTACTTCCTTAAGGCGAGTTTATAGCTGGCCTTAGCAGTTTCAGAATAATTTTTTCTCCACTGTCTCTCATGTTGTTTGCATACTAATTTAAGTGTTTTCAGTTCAGGCGTATACCAGGCTTTCTTGTTCTCACCACTTCTATGAGATAATTCTATCTTTGGGAGTGTGAGATCCAAAGAGGCCTCCACCCACTGTTTAAAACACGTATCAGCTTCCAGAGGGTCATTGGTAATTTTTGGTAGAGTATTTTAAGTTTAGTATTCCAGATTTCTGTTGGAAGTTTGGACTAGACTCGGGAAACTCTTTTGGTGAGCGTAGCATGTTCGACCTGTTTCTGTGAGGGCATAGAGAAAAGCAGTAATGCATGGTCGTACCAAGGAACCCTGATGGCGTTATCGTAGCTAAGGGTATTTACATTAGTATTACAGTGATCTAAAATATGTCCTGCTATGTGCGTAGGATCTGTAACTATCTGCTTCAAGTGGAGGACCTCCAGGCCAGCAGTCAAATTGATGCAGGCCGGTGAGTCGGGCTCATCTAAATGAATGTTGAAGTCACCTAGGATGGTAAAGCTAGGGGCATTGCTAGAGTAGTTTATTGCATTAATCGAGAGATCTTCGCAAAATTGGGAATAAGGGCCTGAGGGTCTATAGAGCAAAAGTCCAGAAAAAGTACAAGTAGGAGAAAAGGAGATGGCAAACATAAAGCTTTCAGCCCCTAATATTGAGGCTTTTTCTGTTCTGCATCCTAAGATTTTTCTGTATATGATGGCGATCCCTCCCCCCCGTCCGTCAGGCCGGTCTTGTCTGAATATGGCATAATTGGCGGGTAAAGCGCGGACGATGTCCGACTGGGAGCTATCATTTGTCCAAGTTTCCATTAGGAAGAGTACATCTAGGTCTCGTTCCTTAAGGAGCAGGGACAGCTCAGCCGCGTGTCTTGACAGCGATCGACAATTAAGTAGCGCCAGTCGATACATACCAACTGCATTCCCTACGCGACTGGACTTATCAGGGAGGAGTTTGTAGTTACAGCCAGTACAGGATTTAGGGTTGCTCGTATGAGCACCCAATGTAACACAGTTAGAGACTATGCCCTTTTTAAGCTTGAGCAGGTCATCACGGCTATACCTGATTACAGGACTAACCTGAATTAAAGTGGTAAGGTCCGTGGCCCCTGGTCCCGGTCTGGCCCGGATGGGCCCAGACGGGCTTTCCTTAGGCGCTCCTTTGGCGCATTGTTGGTGCGTCCGCAGAGCGCGTCCGCAGAGCGCGTCCGCTGCGCGGAGGCATATGGCCGGGATACCCGTCACCCCCTCCCAACACAATACCCAAGGATGGGAAGACGGACACAGTTCTTGAACTTTTGGAAGGCGGGAGGGAGTTACCCTCCCGGCCGTATTTATTAAAATATGAAACAAAATTAAAACATTAAAATAACAGTTTCATATCATGTACAATTTTTCATTTATACATTACGATGTTTATTGGCTAACCTTAACACATCTCTAATACAAAGGTTCTCCTAGCCGAGTCTAAACATCCTGCAAATGCATATTCTCTAAATAAAAATTGTACATCCCAACATTACGGGCCAACGGCAAGGTCGTAACCGGTGTCAGATCCCTAATACCAGAACTCCCCCCCACTTGTGAGGGGCGGCCGCACAGAGGACTGTACCTCTGTGCCAACTTCCAATTTCCCTTGTCTTAACGGGGGCCCCTTATTTACTCGACGCCATCTTAGTGGTCGTCCGAGGACTCGTGTGAGGTGTCTAGAAGGTAGCGTAGACCCCCCTCCCACCCCACACTGCTTATCACATCCGCCGTCGCGGATGTCCTGGCCCCGGGAAATTCGTAGGAGGGGCCCGTAGCCGCCTCCTCCCCTGGGAGGGGCCTATGACCGCCTTCCCTTTTTGCGGCCCCATCCTTAGAGGGTGCCGCCTCCCCGTGTGAGGGGCCAATGGCCGCCTCCCCCCGGGCGCTCCCATCCATAATGGGTGGCGCTCCACCTCTAGGGATCTTCCAATTACTGCTCACCGATCATGACCTTACCGCCCGACCAAAAATAAATACGACATTTTGAACCTAAGGAGGAGCGGAAAAGCGATTATACTGGACATTCGCAATATAAACCTTTATCTACACATGTAACACATCTTTCACTAAACTGTGATACTCCGCTTAAAACATGGTAAAAGCAAATCATTTTATTGCCTTAAGAACAAACCAAACTTTATTAAAACAACCTGGAAAAAAGAGATATTATCACCGCAAATCGACTTAATTGCAATACCACTCGTTGCCATAAGGGGCTGGTGGGTGGGTCAAAATTGGCTCCTTGTTCCGTCGAGGGCTCACGTGTAACGAGGAGGTGCAGCTTCCAAGCACAGGAACAAGAGGATGCTTCTTTGGATTGTTGCTCCTTTTATTCTTCCTCGGGAGGGCGTGTACCCTCCTCCTATCCGCCTACAGGGCGTGGCCAACTGTGTCGGTGTCTAGGACAACCCCTCTTGGGCGGGAAAAAGGCGCGCCCCGGCTACGCCGCTTCGGGCATACCAGCAGAGACACGCCTCCCGCCCAAAATGGTTTCCCGGGGGGGTCAGGGCACCCTACCATACGTTCGGGGGGACCGAGTGGTCGCCCCTTTCCATATGGCCGGGATACCCGTCACCCCCTCCCAACACAATCCCCAAGGATGGGAAGACGGACACAGTTCTTGAACTTTTGAAAGGCGGGAGGGAGTTACCCTCCCGGCCGTATTTATTAAAATATGAAACAAAATTAAAACATTAAAATAACAGTTTCATATCATGTACAATTTTTCATTTATACATTACGATGTTTATTGGCTAACCTTAACACATCTCTAATACAAAGGGTCTCCTAGCCAAATCTAAACATCCTGCAAATGCATATTCTCTAAATAAAAATTGTACATCCTAACATTACGGGCCAACGGCAAGGTCGTAACCGGTGTCAGATCCCTAATACCAGAACTCCCCCCCCCCACTTGTGAGGGGCGGCCGCACAGAGGACTGTACCTCTGTGCCAACTTCCAAATTCCCTTGTCTTAACGGGGGCCCCTTATTTACTCGACGCCATCTTAGTGGTCATTCGAGGACTCGTGTGAGGTGTCTAGAAGGTAGCGTAGACCCCCCTCCCACCCCACACTGCTTACCACATCCGCCGTCGCGGATGTCCTGGCCCCGGGAAATTCGTAGGAGGGGCCCGTAGCCGCCTCCTCCCCTGGGAGGGGCCTATGACCGCCTTCCCTTTTTGCGGCCCCATCCTTAGAGGGTGCCGCCTCCCCGTGTGAGGGGCCAATGGCCGCCTCCCCCCGGGCGCTCCCATCCATAATGGGTGGCGCCCCACCTCTAGGGATCTTCCAATTACTGCTCACCGATCATGACCTTACCGCGACAGGCCGGATAGTTGACCGGCTATCCGGACCCCCCACAAACTCCTACTAAAGGTCATGGCTACACAAACCCTTTAACCAGGCTATGAAGTCTCCTATGAGTAAGACATTCCCCTCCCGGGACAAATGGACCCCATCTTCAAGATACATGTGGTCCCCCGAATACATCCATGTGGAATACAATGCAACTGTCCTGAGCGAAACAACCTACTAAGTTTGTTATTGACTTTCTTTACCGACTGATTCAAAGCGGACACCGAGAGGCCCCCCCGCCACACCTTCCTGGGAATCATGTGCGACCATGCTATCGTGCACCCTGGAACCCTTCTCGCCAACCAACTAACAGAGGATAAAATCAGCTCGAGAAGTACTCGTCGACCAATGGTCACCAAATCATTGCCCCCAAGGTGTACTATGATTACAGACGGCGGTGACCTCGTCCGCCCTAACAGTCCCTCAATAAAACTTTGAAAATGGTCAATACAGAGTCCGCCCCTTCCGTGGAAGGTCACCCTGTACCCGTATTCCCCAGCCACGTGAATCATGTCACCTGCTTTGAATACGTCCGCGGCACGCCTCACGTATGAGTGGCCAACGACCCACACCACTCTTCCCTCAGCCGGTGATCTTTGACCGCTGGTCCCCAGGTGTCGGGTCAACTGCACAGTCCGCCTTGCAAAGCCTGCTCGCGAAACTGTAAACCAAACAGAAAACAAGAAGCGTGAGTGAATGACATCGGCTTCACAACATGTGCAACCGCACATACCTTTTATAACAGTTCGAGGACCAACGTCCCAATTGTTTCACCTTTTCAACACTCAGACCCCTGGCTGTAGCCTCTGTAGCAGCCCCTATCCGGAAGGAATGGGTCCCAAAATCGCTCGGGTTCAAGCCCGCTGCCGCGATTGCCATTGTTAGCACCCGCTGAAACTGAAACCTAGTCAGTGGGGTGGCGTCGGTGTGTCTCAGCAAGCTTCCCCCCCATGATGCCGCCCTTTGCGCTAAATATTCCTCCACACATTTCACCGGGCACATGGGGGACCCTAGCATGCGCTGGACAACAACACTGTCCCCGATCGCTCCCTGATCGGTTTTGGACCTGGCTATTGTGACTACCATTGTGTCACCCTTGATCTGAATGTGTTCTCGACACAGACCTCCCCCCGTATCCTGCTTGTTCCTCGCTACCAGTTCGCTTACCCACATAGCCCCATGGAATGCTAATGCAAAAGCGGCCCGGAAAAGCACTGTCTCTGACTGGGATGAACATGTCGCAGGGAGTACGGACATTAACAGGGACAACCTTGCTAGCCCAATCGGGCGCCTCTCGTCCACTTTAAGACCCTCAAGGCGTTGCCACCCACGCAGTGCCTTTTTTACGAGAAAGGACGATGTGGGGTCCTGGATGCCATGAGCCTGCGCCATGAAGGCAATGGCGGCCCGGTGCCTATTGGCTGTTGCCGCTGATCGGCCTGCCTGATGTAGTGATACCAGAAACTTCAGGACATACTCCTACTGCCCCCAATGCTCCCCTCTAGCTGGACCCAAAAATGACCAATAGGAACGGAACGCTCCTTCGTATGCCTTCCTTGTCCTGGGTGCTAGACTTGCTCCCACGAGGTCTTGTAATCCGGGGCACCGAGTGACCAGAGAGCTTCGGGAAATGGTGCCGCCACCAAGTCCGCAGAGGGTAGATAACCCCTGAAGGCCTGCATGTGGGAACGAGAGAGTGCATCAGCCGCCTGGTTCAGTACACCAGGCACGTGTCTTGCCCTAAAGTGGACGTTTAGTCTCATACACAGTAGAACAATTTCTTTCAGTAATCTCAAAATCCACTTGCAGCGTGCTGCCTGATTATTGATACATTCAACCACGGTCATGTTATCCGACCAGAACACCACTGTGCGATCACGAAACCCATCCGGCCATGTCTTCAAGGCCACCAAAATGGGGAACAGCTCAAGAAACCCAATGTTACCTGTGAGCCCACTGTCGTGCCACCACGTCGGCCAGGTTCGCGCCGACCATTGATTACCAAAGATGGCGCCAAATCCCACACTCCCCGCCGAATCGGTCCATAACCCCAGCTCCTCGGAGGAGGCTGGTGGCTTATTCCACACGACGCGACCGTTGAAATCTGCCAGAAATGCCAACCATATGCGCATATCCTGGCGAACCTCTGCTGACAGTCGTGTGCAGTGATGCCCTTCCTTGAGGCCAACCATGGCTTGTGCAACAGAGCGGGAAAAGGGGCGAGCCATCGGTATCACTCTAAGGGCAAAGTTAAGCTGGCCCACTGCTTGTTGCAACTGTTGGAGAGTTACCTTTTTCTCGCAGATGCACAATTCGAGAGAAGCCTTAAATTTCATTACCTTCTCCTTGGGTAGACGGAAGCATCCCTCCACAGAGTCAAGCTCAATTCCAAGAAACTCGAGTGAAGTAGATGGCCCCACTGTCTTCCCTGGTGCAAGTGGCACGCCAAATCGTTTCATGAGATTGCAAAATTCCAGTAAAGCCTGTGCACATTCTGTGTCACCGGCTGCCCCCAGGAACAAAAAATCATCAAGGTAATGCATAACCTGCGTAAAGCCCGTAGCTCTGGTGAACGCCCATTGCAAAAAACAACTGAATTTCTCGAAATACGCACAAGAGATGGAGCAACCCATTGGCATACATTTATCCATGTAGTAGCGTCCTTGAAACACAAAACCTAACAAACGCTGATCCAGCGGGTGTACCGGGAGCAACCGGAACGCTGATTCAATATCTGATTTTGCCATCAGCGCTCCGGGCCCCAGGCGATTCAACATGGCGACGGCCTCATCGAAGGAGGCGTACCGCACCGAACAAACTCCGGGGTCAATCGCATCGTTCACCGAAAGACCCCTAGGAGCGGACAAGTTATGGATTAACCTAAACTCACCTGGGTCCTTCTTGGGGACTACTCCCAACGGTGAACAAATGAAGTTAGCAACTAGCGGATGCCCATAGGGTCCAGCAACCCGACCACGGGCCACCTCTTTTGCAATCTTAGCTTGCACTACCGCCGTATTCTGTTGAACCGACAGTTGGTTCTTACACTGTGATTCCCCCCAAAAATCCCCCGCCGGGATGCGGAAACCATATGCGAAACCGTCTCGCAACACCCCGGCGGAGACATGATCAGGGTATTCGTTCAGCCAAGGGATTATTGCCATGATGTCCACGGGAGTAGGTAGCGGTGCCCCTCGGACGACATTAGACCTGTTTGGCTCCTCCTCTACCCCCTGTATCACCATTCTTGGCTCTGCACGAACTCTCGGGGTGTGAAGATTGTCCGCACCCCGCACACTCATGCTTGAACTTACATGCCCCTTGTGGCCTCGTGCACTTGCCTCTGTTAAAGCTCCAACAGACCCCTTTTCTACCCGAGTTCCCACTACCCCTTGGGTGTTGCTCACTGCTGATGGCTGCCCGAAAGGGCGCCGCCGGATAATGGCGGGAGGGCTCCGCCCCATTCCCGCCGAGCGAAGACGACTTCGTCGTGCTCGGCATGAGCTGCTTCTGCCAAGAGATGGAGTCGAAACAATCCCACGTCAGAGATGAGTCGTGCTCCTTTGCCTTACGAAACTTATTATCATAACCCAGCCATTGATTGCCTTCATACGTCTCATAGAAATCCATTATACGTGTCTGGTAACAAGCCAATTCAGTCAATACCTCGGGCCTACGTTCCCCCATGATCGCAGTGAACATTGCAAACGCCCTAGCCCAATTAGCGATCGTCTCATCCACCCTGAATCCCGCCATTTTTGCACGCCATACACTCGGATGCAACAAATCCTTCTGACTTTTAACGTGCTCTATCTCATGGTGGTCGGTCAAGAGAGAAAACATGTTCACATATTTATCAGCCCAGATCAGTTCTTTCGTGGCCATCGGGATATGTTGAACCACCCTTTCCCTTCTTGAGGGTAACGTTCCCTCCCTTGCCTTTGGCAACGGCTGCTTACCCGAATCAGTAGCTGATCCTGCTGTTCTTCCAACGCCAGACGCCGGTTGTTCCGAGGGAACCTGAGGGGAAACAAGAGGACAAGGCGCCTTCGCAGCATCTCTCGACTGCCGCAACTGCTTCATTAGTAACCTGGCCTCTTCGGCCGTGTCTCCTGGCGCCGTAGCACCCTCAGTGTTTTTGCCTAACCATGCAGCTAACTGGGCGGCCAACTCGGGAGGCATATCCTCCTCGTTAACGGGTGTAACCACAACAGGGATCGGCTGTCCCGCGTTTGGGATCGGAACTGGGGCCTCCACTGGACTGACCGGGCTCGCCGGGGGTGACTCGGGAACTGGGGCTTCCCCCCCTGCCGCCCCATTCCTGGCCCTTTTACCTCTCCCGGAAGGGACTACTCCCGGCAATGCTGGTCCGATGACTTTCTTCGGCCTGCCCGTTTTATTCATTGTCGCCATCTGTTTTTTCATGTTCGCCATGTCTTTCACCAGCATGCGAAGCATCTGTTCGGTCCCAAACTTCTTTCCAACCTTCTTGCCAGGCATCGTTATTGGATATTCGAAACTTGCCGCTCGACGAGGTCCTGGATCCAAAGAGTCGGAGTCACTGAAAAGAGAAGCACAAAATTACAAGTTCTCAAAATTGGCTCCTTGTTCCGTCGAGGGCTCACGTGTAACGAGGAGGTGCAGCTTCCAAGCACAGGAACAAGAGGATGCTTCTTTGGATTGTTGCTCCTTTTATTCTTCCTCGGGAGGGCGTGTACCCTCCTCCGATCCGCCTACAGGGTGTGGCCAACGGTGTCGGTGTCTAGGACAACCCCTCTTGGGCGGGAAAAAGGCGCGCCCCGGCTACGCCGCTTCGGGCATACCAGCCGAGACACGCCTCCCGCCCAAAATGGTTTCCCGGGGGGGTCAGGGCACCCTACCATACGTTCGGGGGGACCGAGTGGTCGCCCCTTTCCATGATCCTATGTTTATGTACTAGCGCTGAGTGCCTTGCGCCTGAGCAGCTAGACTGCACCCAACCTGGGAGATACCTCCCTAAGATGGCCGTGTTCCTTCCACTTCGCCTCTCAAGATCGAGGCCGGACTGAGCCCTAAATCGGCAAAGTCACACGAGTGAGGAATACGTGATTAAAAATGCCACAAAGGCCAAAATAACAGTTTAACACAAATTTAAACAGTTTTAAAAAAAAACGATGCTGTGGTACAGATTTACTGTGCAGAGTGTATGTACATCTCCCGGCTTCCGCCTCAGGAGAATAAGCGGGTCTCGCAAACAGCTTTACTTCCCTGCTTAAGTACTAGCACCAAGTGCCTTGCGCCTGAGCAGCTAGACTGCACCCAACCTGGGAGATACCTCCCTGAGATGGCCACGTTCCTTCCACTTCGCCTCCTAAGATCGAGGCCAGACTGAGCCCTAAATCAGCAAAGTCACGCGAGTGAGGAATATGTGATTAAAAATGCCACAAAGGCCAAAATAACAGTTTAACACAAATTTAAACAGTTTTAAAAAAAACGATGCTGTGATACAGATTTACTGTGCAGAGTGTATGTACATCTCCCGTCTTCCGCCTCAGGAGAATAAGCGGGTCTGATCCTCCTTCTATCTGGGTGGGGACTCAGATTCTAAATATGTGAACAGTTCTGTAAGATCAGCTCTTGATGCATACCACAGCTTCACCCAGACCTAGCTGTGTGCATATATAAGTCCACCCTCTTATTTGCCCTGTTGTTGGCGAGAGGTGGTTAAAGAGCCTATTGATAACAAATCAGGCCGGTGTGTCTAAAAGGCTTACTCTCCTGACCTTGCTTAGGCCCATCCTTGAGGCTATAACGGATTCCAGGCCCTGTCCCTGGAGAACTCCAGAACTCCATGGTACGGTCAGGCAACAAAAAGAATGGATGGGGGGTTCTGGTTGTGAGCGATGTCTTCTTTCTTCCTGAGGAATATCCCCTTGGCCTTCCCTCCATAGCCGCAGTGTTACCTGCGGCGCCATGTTAAGGTCAGGCAGACAATGCAGACGGGTGTCTGGGCTGCTCCTGAGTGTCCAGAATACAATCCCCCCCTGTCAGAGGACCCCTCCGCAGCTCTCCCTGCGGCGATGCCACCAGGTGAAGGGATTCGACTCTTCGTCAGCCGCATAAGGGTGATACTGGCTGTAGGACCCAGGAGTGTCACTCATTGGATTCTCCGTCGACCTCTTGCAAGTCTTCCAATGGCTCCACTTTCTTCCACTGGGTCATCGCAGTAATAGGGATGAGCTCTGGTGTAAAGGAGGTGGGTCAGATGGTCTTGTCAGGTCTTTACCTCTGTGGGCTCCCAGTTTGCAGCTCAGGCGCGAACTTACCTCATACTTTCACTCTTGAATCCTCACTAAATCTTCTCGCTGTGGGACCATCAGTGCATCTCCGGGCTTCCTGGTCTACGTCTGTACCATTTTTTGTGGAAATTTAAGTCGGTCAGGTAGCCTTAACCTGGATAAAGACGGTAGAGGAGCCATTACCGGTTACGTCCCGTCAAACATCTTGGCTCTGTGTATATTTTTTAAATCAAAGTAATTAGATTCATTTACCATTATTTCATATGGGTTCTGTTTTAAGGCGTTGCTTCTATTGTATTCTGTGTGAGGATGTTGAGGTATAAGTGGTTGATCATGTGTCATGCTGAACTGCTGCTCCTTTTGTAAACAGTATTGTACGCTTTACACTTGTAAATTTTGCTCCACCCTCTGTGTCCTGCGGTTGACAGGTACGTCAACACTGTTGAGAGCATTTACTCTCTTAAATGGTGAATAGCCAAAGGTAGTAAAGTTGCCCAAATTCATAAAAGTAAACTTACACCTGTAACCTACTCTCAAGTCTAAATTACCTTTGTGAGTAGCCAGGTGTATTGTCAACTTACCAGTTTGTTTTTCTTTTTGAGGTGTGAATCCTTACATTCTTAGGTATACTTTAAAGATGTTTTCTTTTGTAGTTTTTGTAACTAGAAGGCCTTTAGAACAAGTATCTGTAGTGTGAGTGATGGTAAGCTGGGTGTGGCACTCAATATTATGTTATAATATAGCTTCTAGTATTAGTTCCTATTTTCTCGGTGCTTCAGATTTTAATTCATCCAGAGGTTAAAGCTCCAAAAGCTTGATGTGTTGGTTCATACAGAGTCTTCCCATACTAGTGGCTTGCAGGCTCCTTGCAGTAGGTCTATATAAATAGAGCCTGTTGTTAGCACTTGCTGTTTCTCAGAGGGCTTTGCACAAGAATCATGCGGCAACACTTGCAAAAAGAAAGAATTTTGCTTCTTGCTTTGAGACATTGTCCTACTCTGCACAGGAAACATCTGGTTCTCAGCCTCTTCATGATTCTTTAAAGGAGGAACAAGCCAATATTTTGGCAGAACTGTATTGATCGGATTTTAATGTGCATATTAAAGAGACCTTATAAGACGTTCTTTTATCCTTCAAGCATAAAAGCTGCAAAAGACATAGAGTGTTCTTTCCCCATCTCTTCATCTTTCTTCAGGTTTGCAAGAACCTATGATGGAAGATGCTAGTAGTACAACAGAGAAGAAAACCTATCTGAGCTTTTCACCTATTTAAGAGAAAAGCAGTCTTTTTCTGAAGCCGAGTTTATTCCCAACACCACTGGTGACGTTTTTCTTCAATTAATTGAAGATTTCATTATTAAGAATTGAAATATAGGAGAAAATGTTCAGTCTTTATGGCAGGGAGGCTTCTATTGGACCTGGCCCTCTCTGCAGGGTCACCCCCAAATGTTTTGCCTTTTACCTTCTACCTTTTGCTGAATTCATTTTTGCACTTTACCAATGCTAACCCGAGCTAAAGTGCTTGTGCTCGCTCCTAAAAACATGGAAGAATTGGCTTATATCCACTTGGCATATTTAAGTCCCTAGTAAAGTAGTCCTACATGTGCCCAGGGCCTGTAAATTAAATGCTACTAGTGGGCCTGCAGCACTGATTGTACTACCCACTCAAGTAGCTCTTCAAACATATCTATGGTCTGCCATTGCTGAGCCTATGTGTACAGTTTTAAACTGCCATGTTGAACTGGCAACATAAACCCTTTTCCAAGCTCAAACCTTTCTTTATAATACATAGAAGTCACTCCTATGGTAGACCCTGGACAGCCCAGAGGGCAGGGTATGTCTTTAAAAAGATGGGCATGCACTTTTATGTTTTGCATATCCTGGTAGTGAACAACCCTTAAATTCGTTTTTCACTACTGCAAGGCCTATCTCTACCATAGGATAATGCAGTTGACTTATTACATTTTATAAGTATAATTTCCAGTTAGGAGGAGCTAACCAGTTCATGTGTGGTGCCTAAGCATGGGCGGATTTCGCGGATTCACGATCCACGAATTTGCGTATTTGCGTATTCGCGGATCCGCAAAATCCACGAATTTGCAGATTAGTGGATTTTGCGGATTTTTTTTAAATGGGGGGGTCTTCTGTGCGAGTTCAAGTGCCTCGTTTGTGTATAAATGCAGCAGATGAAGAGAAAGAAGCCCCTGGTCACAGGAACAGCACGAGGATTGCGCTCGTGAAAGTCAAGGATACAAAGGCCTCTATCCAGCATCACAGCTGATTTTCGACGGTAGATTTGGGAAGAAGGCACACCTGCTCAGCCTCGACGACGCTCACGATTGTTTTTGGGCTGATGAATGAGTCACTGAATTCGAGCTTCAACTACTTCCAGCGGCCATGTGTGTGTTACTATGCAATCGCACCGATGTGCGCAGGGGTCCCTTGAGTGAGCTGTCCATACATCATCCTGTAACTATTTTAGGATGGCGCCGGCAAGCTGCCAGCGCCATCCTAAAATAGTTACTAAATTAGCTTCAACAAGAAGCACTAATAGATAAAAAACGCAGGTGCTCGAGCACCTGCTTTATTTTATCTATTAGTGCTTCCTGTTGAAGCTAACTTAGCAACTATTTTAGGATGGCGCTGGCAGCTTGCCGGCACCATCCTAAAATAGTTACAACAACTTCAAGCTTGAAGGCTTGAACTTATGCCCCCCAGATCCGCCGCTCGCGGTTTTGCGGATTTTTGATAAATTCGCGGGAGTT
Organism: Lissotriton vulgaris; assembly: GCF_964263255.1. Taxonomy (NCBI): domain Eukaryota; kingdom Metazoa; phylum Chordata; class Amphibia; order Caudata; family Salamandridae; genus Lissotriton; species Lissotriton vulgaris. The sequence goes on from NW_028248682.1 coordinate 34,698, forward strand.
CGCGGATTGCGGATTTACCGAAAATCCGCGAAATCCACGAACGGAACGGATTTTGCGCTCACACTTAGTGGTGCCTCTGGAATTTCCAATTTAAAATCCAAAATGAGGGCGGTCACATTTTAAATTGCAATTTATAAAATGCCACCTTTAGAAGGTTGCCATTTTCTTGCCATAGCCATTTAGTGCCTGTAGCTTGTCTTGGGACACACAAATGGGTGTAAATGACAGTTAGATTGTGTGAATTCCTCCCAGACAGTCACAAAATAGGGGGATTAGGTGGGCTTGATTAGGCCATCTGCTGGCAGGATGGAAGCGCAGTTTAGCACAGCTCCAATTGCAACTGAATTGTCTGTGCTTTGCCTTCACTGACAGGGCCTAATGACCTTGAGCCAGCTTCGAGCTAGGGTAGGGGAGGCAGGAAATTCCATGCACTTTAACACCACTGTCTAGAAGCTTTTCCCACCTTCCAGAACCAGGGCTACAAGGTATGAAAGTAGGACCTCAGAGACCAACTCTTCAGTTCATTATTGGCCCTGTGGAAGGAATCTCAAAGGACTGTCTGCTGCTGTGACCTTCTGTGTACTCTGCTAGACTGACGCTGTAAATGGAAGGACTGCAATTCTGCTTGGAGCCTGCTTTGAACCCTCAGAGGCCAGCCCTGCTTATGAGCCCTGTAGCTATACCTCCACCCAAGTCTACAGCCTTCTGCCCTGTCCTGCTGGAGATTTTTTTTTTAAGTTCAAGTTTATTGAAACCAAAAACATAACTTTCATTTCAGTAAATACGTCCAAACTTAGAAATCTTCACTGCGGCTTCGACCCAAGGGCCTCCGACGATTATGCTCCCTACTCTGACACCTCTTTCAGTCTTGCCCAGCTGAACTTTACCTTCTCAGACACTTTTCTTCAGACAGTTTTCTGAGTCTGAAGGTAAGCACTGACCGAGCCCCATCCACTTCTTGCATCCGAACAACGCTCCATCACGGTCGGCCTTAAAGGTTGACTTTTACCTGGTCTCACTTGACTAGATGTCCATGGTTGCCACTTTGATCTTTCAAGTGCTATTTTGCACCTTAAACTTAAAAAAATCACAACTAATTCTTCTTATTGAATTTTGTTGTTTTGGTGTCAAATGACCTGTAGTGTAGTTCCTATATTCTCAATAGGCTCTGCGCATTGGAATAACATATACTATAGTTTAGAGACGTAGAACTGAGGTCGACTAGGTCTCTATCATATATATTAAACTTAATTGTGAGTGCCAGCTAGCTCAGAGGTCACTAGAAACTTTCTCGACTAAACAGGAAGGGTTTAGTTTCTGACAACCGCATAAACATGACAACTTTGTTTCCCAAGAAAAAGAAATCAATCTCTAGAGAAGCAGAAACAATAGATAACTATTTTACTCAGTCAATCGTGCAAGTTTCGTTTCACCAGAGGTGCTGAGAAAATAGAGAGACGGGCGTTTTCAATAAAAGGTATTTATTAAACAGTCTTCTTTCTCAAGCATAAGAAATGTACTGCTACAATTGTAATACTAGTTATAAAGTACTGGGCATATAATACGAAAAGTATTATAAAGTAGTACTGTAAAAGCATTATATGGTTTCTAAGCCATAAGTTGCTTAAAACGTATAAAATACATACAGTAATAAAATAATGACTACAAGTACTCAACTGGTGCTTCTAAAATACGCCTACCCCGGTGTACCTAACCTAAGTCTAGTAAAAGGGAAGAAGTAGGTGAGGAGCAGCTTAAGTTTAGTATTTTTCTGCCAAGGATCTATCCAAGAATTCTCTGAGGGTCTAATCAGCTCCGTACCTTGGTTTAAGAATGAAGGAGGTCTTGTATCTCTCTCTCAGGACTCGATTTCCCAGCATCCCGCAAGGGTAGCCTGGAAACACTGGAGCTGGATTTCTCGGCAGGAGAAAAGACAGCGTCTCCCAGTGCGTCAGCTGGAGGGTCGGCTTCCTTCGGCACTTGCTGCTGCAGGGCGTCGGGCAAGTAGTTAGTCGATCTGCTCCAAACCACTGTGTGTTTGTCTGGGCAAATATAGGCATATTTATACTTTGAAGGTGCTGAGTTTGATGTATGATTGGACTTGATAACATCAGTTCTTTGAAAACTCCATGATTTCCTAGATAAATTAGTATTCAGGCGAGGGGAAGTCCCTAGCTGCTGAAGGCGGGTTTTTCTAAGAAATCGTTGTTGATTCTTGGAACTTAGTGGAAGTAATGATTTCTAAGCCTATATAAGGATCGGGTAATTTATACCTATATAAGGGCATGAATCGAGAAAATTACACTAGGGTCCTAGATTCATTTACAGCAGTACCCTATTTTCCTAAATTGGTTTGGAATTTTTCTTGCTTTGTGTTTCACTTTATTACTGCTTGTTTGCTGCATCAATACTTTGCACATTGTCTTTAAGTTAAGCCGGACTGCTTTTTGTGCCAACCTACTCTGGACTAAACACAGGTTAATTTAGTGACTTTTTCTGGGTCGCCATGCAAGGGATTGTCGTATCCAATAAAGTATATGGCCAGCAACCCAGAGTTCCAATCCTGGCATCCTCTCTGGTCTCTGTAAGAATGCATGGCCCAAAATGCCCCCCATGATCATTTTTATCTGGGTGGAGGCTTCAGCGCCTGCAAACGTTTAATGGCCATTGCAACTTAAAGTTTAAATGGTTGCCAACTAATCATAAATCATGCTGCCAATTTTCTCGATTCCTCAATAGAGCCACAAATCTCTTGCACTTCATGCTAGGAGAAATACCTATATTAACCTTCAAAAGCCTGCTTTAAACCTTACTGTTACACAGGTATCTCAAACATTTTTGAACAGATTTGTGACGTTTAATTCAGTGGTTTTTAGTGTATCTGACAGCTAACTTTCATATTGAAGTTAAAATGGAAAACACAACTTTATTGAGCATCCTATTTTAACTCCCCTCCTTATAAACATCAGAAAATAAACTTAGTTGTACGGTTCCATAACTAGAGAGGAGCTATCACCAACTCTGTCATATGTGTTCTTACTGAAAAATCTTTTTTAAATCTTTTATTGTTGTTTTGGTTTCTTTTGTTAATAGACACCTTTGGCGTGCCATGTTGTGCTAATTTTACAGCACGGAACAAGCTCCTGGCGTTAAAAACCAACACAAGCAGTGAGATTTACTGAATCCTACCCACTCACGAAACTCCACCCACCCCTAGTTGGGATGAATTCAAATGTTACAATCTGTGCTATTAGCCCCCAGACATAGACCCTCATTTATGATTGGTGGAATTAGGTGCAGGGATACAGGGAAAGAGGGGTGGGGAGTCTCCAATTCAGGGTCCTGTCTCTGCACCAAATTCCAGCAATCATAAGTTTTCTCCCCAGAATGAGGAATAACTGCATAGATGTAGAAATACCAGGTAGTTTTACGTGAGTTATTTCCACCTTGGAAGGAGAAAAGTGCTTCATTTTTCACTTGCTCGGGCAGGTGGAAAGTGTCAACAGGAAATTAGAAATTAGGTGGGGTGCAGGGGTAATGAAGGTGCAGTTTAGGGGTCTAGAGCAGGTGTCAGCCTGTCTGGTGTAGGTTTTGTTCTACTCTCCCCACAGTGCGGCTGCCACATCCTTGTAGCAGAGCAAATATATCAGTTGTCTTCAGGGCTAGAATTATTGGATATGGAGTTTTCAGAGCTGATAATTCTAGATCTGGAGACACTTGTCATTGTGGCTGGAGAAATTCCTGCCGGAGTATTGGTTCTGGGTGAGATAGTGACATTTGGAATGAGAATTAGAACATTTGAATGTTGGGAGCTCCATGCTTCTACAGGCTGGTATAGGCCAGCAGACAAACATTCCAATGTTTTACAAAGGCCTCTCTGAGCTAGAGAGGATTTAAATCCCCTCAAGCTTCGAGTGGTCTTTGTTTTATTTGCAAGAACATTCTGCCCTCTAGTGGCAGAATGTTCTAAGGCTTGGGCCTTTAACGCGGGAGCTGGCCTTTAACACCTTGAGTGCTCATGACGAGATCAGCTCATCATGAGCCACGGCGCTCCGGTGCTCATGACGAGCTGAGTTCATCATGACCTCGCCCCTTAAATGGAACGCTCGCACGCTGGGCTAGTTCCCCTGCTGTGCTGAGCGTTCCATTGGAACGGGCATGATCATGACGAGCTCAGCTTGTCATGAGCACCGGAGCGCCGTGCCTCATGACGAGCTGACCTCGTCATGAGCACCGGGGTGCTGTGCACGCTCCCCCGCCCCCCAGCACAGAGGGGGAAACAGCCCCACACGGAAGGGGTGAAAAGCCGGTTTAGCCCGCTACGGCGGGCAATAAAGCTATATTTTAGCCTCCAATTCTGTTAAGTTATTTGTGCATTATTACCTTGTTGTATGTTTGATTAAGTCTTCACCAATAAATAGCAGTTATAGTAATTTTTATCATAAAGACCCATTTTATGATTTTGTTATTCCGTTTTTCATTATTATGGGTTTTGCTCAATTTAGTCCCCATATACTCTTATTGTGGGTAGTCATTACATTGTTTAATTATTGTTTATGCAGAATTTTACTCAAGTAAACATTTAAATGCATTTTATAGACGTATTTCTTTTTTCAATTGAATTTTAAATGTTCTTTTTTTTCAAACAAGGTACTAATGGGACAGCCATATGGAAGTATGCCTAGAAAGACTGTACCAAGGAGCGAAGAAGCAAATGCTATGGATTACGATGTACTCAGTGACTATGGGGTATACGCAGATTTATTTCTAGAATTTTAGTGTATACAGTGTCTACAGAATTTCATAATTTGCACAATTCTAAGGAATGTACCTATTAAGCAAGCAAAAATTATTTGAGAGCAGGCTAAAGTTTGAAGAATTTTAGAGACCAATCATCTAAATACATATAAAGCATTAAGTCACTGTGGAGTACCTTAACCATAGAGATCACGTATAAATAGATGACATGGAACTCTGAATAGTATAATCTACACACGTTTTCTATGTTGCAACATTAATATTCCTTATTCTTCATTATGACCAATTATATTATAATAGCTCCTGGGAACAGTTTTACACCTCATCTTATCACCAGAATGCAATCATCCTTTAACAATGTGGCCCTGGATGTTGCGACAGAATCTTTCTTGTTCTTCAAATCTTCTTCCCATGATTCTTCCTCCAAAAGTTGTTTGAAGTGAAAAACAAACACTTCAATATTACTGAGCTCTTCATGAGAATGGGAGCGCTGTGCACGCCCCCTCCCCCCCAGCACAGCAGGGGAATTGATCCCTTAGCTAAGGGGTTAACAATAATAGTTGCTTCATCACTATATTGCAGGTCTATAGGTTGTAAGTATAGTTTTCACTACAATTGTTGTATTGAGCATACTTAACTTGTAAACGTAAAGTCCGCACACTGCATTTTTATTGAAGCATTTTGCAAATTATAATACTCACGTTAGCAGTTTCCCTACTCTGATGGTTGAAAATCATCACAATTTCTTCACAAATTATTCTTGAAAGGGCACTTTTACTCTCTGTTGAGCCTTCTTCTTCACTTCTTTTTCAAGTTCCCTCAATTTCTTCAATTCTCTATTCTTTTCCTCTTCCTCTTTTAATTCTCTTCTAATGTCTCTGTTTTTTTTGTTATTCATTCTTCTCTTTAGGCAACGTCTAAATATTTAATATATAAAATGGATAAAGTTATCAAACAAACACCTATAATAAGTACAGGTTTCAACATGACTCCAAAAGGCTCTCCTCCAACTGTTGCAAACCAGTCACTAACAGCAGAAACTCCATTATCTACATTTTACAATTCAATAGCAGTTTTTATGGCTCTAGTTTAGCTTTCAGGTCAGAAATTTTCTTTGCAAATTCTTCTATATTTTTACTCTCATCTGGTATATATTTAAAGCAATGCTGAGCTTTCAACATCTTGCAAACTCTAACGTTTTCTGCCAACAATATATCTAAATCTGATCAATCTTGTAAACCATTCATCTAACAGCCAGTACATTAGTGTTATTAGTCAATAAAGCACCCAATGTACTAGTTGGCAATGTATCTACTCCTGTCGACAGCTTTCTGATAGACTTATCATTTAGGCTTAGTCATACTGGTTGTCTGATTGCTCCAAAAGCATCTCCTGCTAATTGTGTTCCGTCATAAACACTTCTTGTAAGTGTATGAGATAGTACCATGATTAAAGCAACTATACTATTTGCATGGTACATTTTAGAAAACAGCAAAACTAAGAAGCAAATACCCTCCCAATCAGCAGGTAAATGAAAATAAGGGTCTTGTCCACAAAGTAAACCCTAGGAATTGCTGCTTTTTCTCCTGTAAGAATTTGGACAGGTCCTCCCAGAACTTCAAATGTGTGTTCACAACTAGTGATCCCAATGTGTCTCCTTCTAAAATGATTTCTTCTTTTGCAAATACATAGTTTTCCTTTTTGTCCCTTGTCTAATTTTAACTTTGGAGATATAATTTTTTTTTATATTTATCTTCTTATTACTTCAAAAGGTTCTTATAAAAGTCATCTTTCTCTTTACTATGAAAAATCTGAGCTCTCATTTCCTCCAATGTCGAAATCTATGTCATTTCTAATGGGCTTATCAGACGAGTAAAATTTTTTTCATTTTCGTTAACAGTATCTATAACAGTGGTGATCTAAATATATACCATGCAGTATCTTAAGGCCAGATGTACGACCCTAGTAAATTGTGACTCGCAATTTGCACTAGATTGCGAGCCACAAATTGCGAGTCGGAATTTGCTATGTGCAACAGTGTCAGAGACACTGACTGCGATTCCCAATGGAGTCGCAAAATGTGAGGTTCATTAATATTAATGAGGTACTCGCTTTTGCGACTCCATTGGGAATGGCCGGCCCTCCCAGGGAAAGTGGCCTGCTGGGCCCAGCAGACCACCATGTCTGGAACTGCTTTTAAGTAAAGCAGATTTTTTTTCAACTGCCGCCCGTTTTCCTTAATGGAAAACAGGATCCTGCTGTGTTTTTCCCAAAGATCAGTACTTCTTTCTTGTCGGAGTTGAGTTTAAGGCAGTTCTCTCCCAAACAGTTAGCTACGTTGGCCATGGCATTGCAGAAGTTGATTCTGGTGTGGGAGCTGTCAGCGTGAGCAAGAGGATGAGTTGAGTGCCGTCTGCCTTGGAAATCATGTTGAAACCATGGGGTCTGATGATATCTTCAAGGGGGGGTCATGTAGGTGTCGAAGAAGATGGGGCTGAGGGATTATCCTTTTGATATGCTGCATCTGATGTCCTTGGATAACCCACAAGTGCACAATACTGGGCAACTTTTTCTGCATATCAATTTCCAATTGTGACATAATCGTTGCCGGTTCTATGTATGGTGCACATTATCACTCCAACTGCCTGGGGTAACTGCAAGCATCCAACAATTATTTTACTAACTCCCCATTTTGGATGGGAGTTCCGGATGATCTCATGAAACCCCTTTGTGACTGTAATTGTCCAAAATGATGGACCACACCAAAGCCATCCTGACTATCTGTAAATATAGTCACTTTCATTTGCATTGAAAGGCAACATGCACTCATAAGGGCAATCAATTCAGTCACTTGTGCAAAGGTAACACCTTGAAGTCATGAAGCTTCTGTCACTTGTTGGACTATGAAAATTACATAGGCTGCTCTCAAAGTTCCTTCATTATTTCTTAAGCATGAGTCATCCACAAACTTTACATTATCTGGGTCACAAAGAGTTAATCATTTATGTCTGGCCTTTGCTTGGTGCATAAGTATGTGACATCTAGACAATCATGTTCAACTTCATCCCATCAAACTCACTTTCAGGGGAGGGTAACAGGGTTGCTTGATTGAGCATGTGTTATGGCAGGGTTTTTGGCTTTATTTAGCAGTGATAATAGATCATTATTCTTGCTCGCATCTAGTATAGGCATTCTTAGCCTGTGTTGGCCCTTTTAAGCCCTTTTTCCAGACCTAGAAGAGGATAGCTGCTTAATATGCCTTTATTCTTGACTTTAACCTGTCTATTGCCTATTGGCTTTGACATATTAGACATATTGGTATGGTTTATGTAGGTATTCTGACAGAGCTAAGGAGCATTTCACCCCTTTCAGGCCTAAAGCTAGAGAGACTCCATCTTGATGGAAGCAGAGAGGCTTTTTAGGGCAAAAGCAATGTTTATAGTTATAACTGTTGTTCGCCCTAAGCGGACCGGAGAGAACCGGCCAGAGCTGAATCTAATCAGGAATTGTTCCCGGGCTCAGGTCTCTAGACGAAACAAGCAGACTGGTCACTGTGGGAGCGTCTAGCGCAAGGAGCCTGGTGCATGGGATTGGTGGGAAGAAGCTGCTGGCTGGAACTTTCCATGAGGAAACAGCATTCTATATTTGTGAAGTGCAGAGGCGGAGTCAGTCAGTCAAGCAGAGGGGAGTCGAGGAGGAGAGAGTCCAGCAGAGAGGAGAGCAGTGGAGTGGAGTTGGCAGAGAGAGAGAGAGGGTTCAATCTGGAGAAGAGCTGAGTTGAATAGTGAGCTGGAACTGAAGGAAGCAGTCAGAAGCAGTTGTTTATCAGGAGGAAGTGTGAATAGCTGGAGTCTGAAGTAATGCCTTTTAGAAGAGATAGAGGAGAGCTCGTGGATTAACCTATGGGAGCAGATGGAATTGGACATTGGCGCAGAGATAAAGCGAATAAGATAGTAGAATGAACGGTGATCAGAGCGGCAGGAACCATTAAAGATTGAAGACGCAAGGTGGAGAGACAGTTCGTGTGGGGGAGAGGAGTCCAGAGACAGAGCGATCAGCGCAGAGGTGTACCCAAGAGTGCAGGAGAGAGAGAGAGCATGAGATGAGCCAAGGCACAGACGAGAGAGGAACCCAGATGACAGCTAGAACAAGACTTCACACTAATCAGGTGATATTGTTTTCATCACATTAGCTACACTTAATCTTTTCCCTTTCAGCGGAGTGTTCCTGTTATGTGTAATCTTTTCTCTTTCAAGCGGTGTGTTCTACCTATAGCCTTTGTTAGATTTGTATTAATGTTTATATTACTGTAATAAAAGACCCCCAGTTTATAACAAACTGGTGTGTAGCCCCTATTCTTGTTCACTGAAGGTAAATGAAGCTCCTAGGTGAGCATTAGATGCATGAATGGATGAGTAATCCCAATCAGGTAAGTGGTGATCACATAAATAGGGAGTGAGTGGACCTTTGATGCCAAGAGCAGGTAATACACAATAATCTGGACCCACAATCAAAGTTATTATTGTAGTTTCATCCCGAGTAGACAGCTGAGATAATATCCCAATATATATATATATATATGTATAGGTGTTCATAGGAATGTGGTCGTCGTTGATATGCGGCGTTAATGAGAGCGACGGGAAGGACACCGTCGTGTAAATCCACCAGATTGTGGCTTAAAATAAATGAGAGCACTAGGTAGTGGAACTAGTGTGTAAGTTTCGCAGGATCGCGAACGGTTTGGAAAAGGGAGCATTGGGTTCTGCAGGCCCGTGTGTAGACGCACCAGATTGTGTGTCAGATCTGCCCTAGGGTAGAACGGTCTGGGTCAGGGTGGCCGCGAGACCAACTGATGTGAATAAGTGTGGTGTAGGGTATGGATATCCCTAGTAATCAGTGAGTATTCTTAGTATCCCTATAGATTTAGTGGTGTTCTTAATAATATGAGCTTGTATATTGCGAGTTCCCTATCCTCAGGTAGGTACCAGGTGCCTGGATATAGAGGAGTCCTGAGGACGGAAGGTGAGTACGTTTTGGCTGGGTCACAGGGGCCCCTGGGGGCTGATCCCATCTAAACAGAAAATCCAGCCATTACATTTTGGCGTAGTCGGACAGTTTACGAATCCTGTGTGACCTCTATGTGCTTAGATTGTTTCCCATGTGTTGTGAGTGAGTGCCATGAACGCCATTACATTTTGGCGTAGTCGGACAGTTTACGAAGCCGGTGTGCCTGGCCATGTGTTTAGAGAGTTGCCCATGTGTTCTGAGGGAGTGCCCTGAACGCTAGTTCCATCTGGCTTAATGTTGCAGTTTATGTAGCCTGTTAGACCTATTGGCTTGAACAGTTGCAGCGTGAGGAGATTGTATTTCATCATGACATTTGGTTTATTCAGGGTGGAAGGAATGGTTTTCATCTTGGTGTTTAAACTGTCAGAGTTGAAGGATGGCATTACATGAGGAAGCCAGTTACATCTATGTGATGGTCCAATTGTATAAATGTGTGTAAAAAATGCTTTTAAATTGCCCATTCAATTGCTTGCTGCATCTGCTTATGCTGTGCAATGTGAAATGTGTTCATTGTTCTATGATCTGTGGAGTTCTTTGAATATAGCTCCTTGTAAATATGACTTGTGAATAGCGCCATATTATTGTGATTTGTGAGGTGCATGTTCTCATGTTGATCTGTTGTGTTCCTTGTGCATTGCGCCTTGGAAATGTTGTTTGTGAAAGGCTTGTCTTGTAAATATGGCTTGTGAATAGCGCCATGTGGTCATGGCTTGGACAGGGCATGTTATCATTACGTTTGGCAGGAGAGAGCTGGATCTTTCTCGGGTGCTTGGGGATAACGTTTTTGAAAGTATGTACGTGTCATTTGTAAACGTGAAGAAATGTGCTAATGATTTTCCCATGTATAAATGGACGTTGGGAAATGTTTCTATTTCAGCTGCCAAAGGGTTAATATCTTGAGTTGAGATGGCAGCCTTTATTTTTTACATGCTGTCAACATGCATGGTTATCTGACCTGACTATAAAAGTCAGTGAATTATTTTAAGGATTATTTGATGGTTTGATTTTGACTTTTTTTTTTGGTTCCTTGGTCAGCCTACGTGCTTTGTCAGTTTCTTGACGGAAAGGTAACATCTTGTGTTTTGAGAAAAGTTCTGTTCATTTCACATTCCTTTTGAAATGCGTCTACGTATTTGTGTGGGTTCACCTTGGCACTGATGTGCTTATAAATCAACCAGTGAATTACGGAGAAAGCTGTGTTCTTTTAAAATGAGTGAAATGTTAAAAAGATAGCCCGTTAGAGTGCACGCTACGAGCTGTTTTCATTAATTATTTCTGTGAGGGGTTTCCATCTAGACAGGAATGTGTTAGTTTAATAATAATAAATCTTGCCCGACTGTGCATGGTAACATGTGCTTTTAATTAGTGACTGGCAACTATTTGCCTTTGAAATGAAAATGTTAAAATGAAAATGTATGTTTTTATAAATGTGAACTTAAATACAATGTTGAAATGTATCTGCATTTTATGTTGTTTTACAAATCATTTCTCTTTGACAAATGGACCCTGAATAAGTGAAATGTCTTGCCTTTAGTTGAGTTAGTTGGACAAACGTCTTTTTTAAAAAAAACTGGAGCTTTTTTAATTGGCAATGCACTGTAACAGAATTGTTTTTGTTAAATTCGAGCTTCTGTTAGTTACAAAATAAGGCAGGAGAAATTTGTTTTTTGACCTTGGCAGACCAGCTGGTCTGCGCAGACGAATTTTTTTTTTCATTCTGCAAGTTTCGATCACGTCCCAGTGTGTTATGATGGGCTACAATCCAATTTTCTTCCGCGCACGGCTTGTTTATTTAAGGGCGGGGTGGCCTTGCTCTTCCCTTGGAGTTTGTTAGTTGGATGGGCCTGGGCGGACTCTGACCAGGGAAAATGGGAGGCTTGCAGTGCCCTGCTGATGCTGTCATCATTTGGCAGTAGTACAATTTTTTTTTCACACTGTAGCATGGCTCTTGCCCAGAAGGGTGGGACTGGCTTAGTTAGGATTAGGGTATGTTAGGCCCCACTCAATGTTACTAAAATTTAAATTTTGAATGTTTTTAATTAATTAGGATATTTTCTTTTCGATAATGAAAGGCACCCGGGGTGCTTTTTAAATGGAAAATTTTATTTTACAAGAATAATGATACTTCTTCTCTTGTTTCTAGGATTGCTGCAGTTGGGGTGCGTGCGTGCGTCTGCCCACTCCCTTTATTTGTTTTAGCTTTTTATTTTCATGTTATTATTTTAGTTTATTGTTTTGGATGTTGGAACCAGACCAGACCAGACCAGACCAGACCGGGTGGTGGATGGCCGCATTGGAGGAAGTGTCCAGGATGCAGGGTGGTGGCCTACACTGAAGAATTTGGACATTGAATAATCCCTTGGACAATCAGGCCCCACTTTTAAAGCAAAAAAAAAAAAAACGTTGTCACCTATTATGACTAAGTTATTTAATTCCCTGGCCTGCAATTTTGACATCACTACAAGCAGGCCCCACTTTTAAAAAAAAATATGTCACCTATTATAGTTTTTCCAAATGAAGGACTTTTTTCAATGATGGTGCGCACATGTGTTCCACCGTGTGATTTAAAATGTTTTTTGTTACTGTTCTTACATTTTCACCTTGATTGATCAATGGGTGGTTACCTTAAATTTGGATTGTTCTGGGTAGAGTGTCTTTTAGTATGATTATGTATTAATGTTTGCCCAGACCTTGCAACTGTATTTTTCAGATTTCACTTTAAATTGACAAATGTCAGCAGGTAGGCCTCATTTAGGCCTATTGTTATTTTCATCTCACATATTAGCACCTATACCAATAGTTTCATGTGTCATCATTAGCTTAAGTTGCCTATAGTACGTAAGGCTCATTTAGGCCCTTTCTTGTTCTCTCATTAGAAGTTGAAACACATTTAGTTTTTAAGTTCACAACTGTAGGTAGGCCTTATTTAGCCTTAAGTTGTCCGAAGTAGGCCCATTTAGGCCCCTTGCTGTTTTCATTCAACACATAAGTCCCTACATCACTAGATTTCACCAGTTATCATTAGAAGTTGAGGAACATTTAGTTTGAGGATGCTTTGGTTAGTTTCTGTTGTTATCAGATCCAATTTCAGATATTTTCAGCATTCAAGTCAAGGGTGCTTTGATTTGTTTTTAGGTTTCTATTCCCTACAATTGAGTTTCAGGTGGAATTTCCTTGAGTTGTCATTGTTTTTAGGGAGTTTTTTAGGTCTTGATTTGTTGATAGATTGTGTCGATGTTTGTTTATTTAGATGTTATTGTTTGTCAGATGTTCGCAAGATAAGGATCTAAGGGTGGATGGCAGAGTTTTTTGGGCTTCATTTAGCAGTGATATAGATCTTAATCTTGTACACATCTAGGATAGGTATTCTTAGCCTATGTTGGATAGATTATGTTGATGTTTGTTTAGATGGTTGTTGTTGTTTATAAGATGCTCGCAAGATAAGGATCTAGGGTGCAATGTTATGGCAGGGTTTTTGGCTTTATTTAGCAGTGATAATAGATCATTATTCTTGCTCGCATCTAGTATAGGCATTCTTAGCCTGTGTTGGCCCTTTTAAGCCCTTTTTCCAGACCTAGAAGAGGATAGCTGCTTAATATGCCTTTATTCTTGACTTTAACCTGTCTATTGCCTATTGACTTTGACATATTAGACATATTGGTATGGTTTATGTAGGTATTCTGACAGAGCTAAGGAGCATTTCACCCCTTTCAGGCCTAAAGCTAGAGAGACTCCATCTTGATGGAAGCAGAGAGGCTTTTTAGGGCAAAAGCAATGTTTATAGTTATAACTGTTGTTCGCCCTAAGCGGACCGGAGAGAACCGGCCAGAGCTGAATCTAATCAGGAATTGTTCCCGGGCTCAGGTCTCTAGACGAAACAAGCAGACTGGTCACTGTGGGAGCGTCTAGCGCAAGGAGCCTGGTGCATGGGATTGGTGGGAAGAAGCTGCTGGCTGGAACTTTCCATGAGGAAACAGCATTCTATATTTGTGAAGTGCAGAGGCGGAGTCAGTCAGTCAAGCAGAGGGGAGTCGAGGAGGAGAGAGTCCAGCAGAGAGGAGAGCAGTGGAGTGGAGTTGGCAGAGAGAGAGAGAGGGTTCAATCTGGAGAAGAGCTGAGTTGAATAGTGAGCTGGAACTGAAGGAAGCAGTCAGAAGCAGTTGTTTATCAGGAGGAAGTGTGAATAGCTGGAGTCTGAAGTAATGCCTTTTAGAAGAGATAGAGGAGAGCTCGTGGATTAACCTATGGGAGCAGATGGAATTGGACATTGGCGCAGAGATAAAGCGAATAAGATAGTAGAATGAACGGTGATCAGAGCGGCAGGAACCATTAAAGATTGAAGACGCAAGGTGGAGAGACAGTTCGTGTGGGGGAGAGGAGTCCAGAGACAGAGCGATCAGCGCAGAGGTGTACCCAAGAGTGCAGGAGAGAGAGAGAGCATGAGATGAGCCAAGGCACAGACGAGAGAGGAACCCAGATGACAGCTAGAACAAGACTTCACACTAATCAGGTGATATTGTTTTCATCACATTAGCTACACTTAATCTTTTCCCTTTCAGCGGAGTGTTCCTGTTATGTGTAATCTTTTCTCTTTCAAGCGGTGTGTTCTACCTATAGCCTTTGTTAGATTTGTATTAATGTTTATATTACTGTAATAAAAGACCCCCAGTTTATAACAAACTGATGTGTAGCCCCTATTCTTGTTCACTGAAGGTAAATGAAGCTCCTAGGTGAGCATTAGATGCATGAATGGATGAGTAATCCCAATCAGGTAAGTGGTGATCACATAAATAGGGAGTGAGTGGACCTTTGATGCCAAGAGCAGGTAATACACAATAATCTGGACCCACAATCAAAGTTATTATTGTAGTTTCATCCCGAGTAGACAGCTGAGATAATATCCCAATATATATATATATATATGTATAGGTGTTCATAGGAATGTGGTCGTCGTTGATATGCGGCGTTAATGAGAGCGACGGGAAGGACACCGTCGTGTAAATCCACCAGATTGTGGCTTAAAATAAATGAGAGCACTAGGTAGTGGAACTAGTGTGTAAGTTTCGCAGGATCGCGAACGGTTTGGAAAAGGGAGCATTGGGTTCTGCAGGCCCGTGTGTAGACGCACCAGATTGTGTGTCAGATCTGCCCTAGGGTAGAACGGTCTGGGTCAGGGTGGCCGCGAGACCAACTGATGTGAATAAGTGTGGTGTAGGGTATGGATATCCCTAGTAATCAGTGAGTATTCTTAGTATCCCTATAGATTTAGTGGTGTTCTTAATAATATGAGCTTGTATATTGCGAGTTCCCTATCCTCAGGTAGGTACCAGGTGCCTGGATATAGAGGAGTCCTGAGGACGGAAGGTGAGTACGTTTTGGCTGGGTCACAGGGGCCCCTGGGGGCTGATCCCATCTAAACAGAAAATCCAGCCATTACAGCATGCAACATCTTTTTAAGCACAACATTCTTAGCTGCAAATGTTTGTTGTTCGTACTTTGTGAGTTTGCAGTTTGTTAAATATTGTGTGTTTATTCGGGTATGCAAAATCTCTGGTGAGTGAAGAACCATCAATGTAAGAGGACGTTTCATCACTTTGCTTTCACAACTCTAAATACTGACACCGTCTGCCACAACCACTTTAAGGCAGCCATGCATTCCTGTTGTAACAGGATTAAGAGTAGTCGAAAAGTGTGCCACAGGTCTTCTTAAGTTCCATGCACCTGGTTAAGCACTGAGAGAGTGCAGGCCTCCCTCTTACTGCAAAACAATGTGAATGTCTTTCTGTAATCTGGTGTTTCTAGTGCCGGGGCACAAAAGAGACCTTTTCTCACCTCTGGGAAAGCTTTCAAGCCCTTGTTGTCCGATGGAAGCAGGTAAGGCACATCTTTGCATGTCAACCTCTGTAAAGGCTTGGCCACTAGGGAAAACTTCAGTATCTGTGTTCTAGGTGGGTTAATTGGAGAATCTTTTCCACTTTCTCTTGTGACATATTGCTCGTTCCCTTCTCAATTCTGTGTCCCAAACATTGGACTTCTTTTTATCAATATTGCAGTTTGCTTGGGGATACTTTTGTCCATGTTCAGCCAAATGATTCAGTAAAGTAATTGTATCCTGTTTGCAAGCTTCTCGTGTATTTGATGCCACAATCTGGTCATCAATGTACAGTATGAGAACAAAATTGCTCAGTATCTGAAGAGTCCCAGGATTCTTTTTCAATATCTGATTTAAGATTGATGGACTCTCTGTATACCCTTGTGGAACTTAGCACCATGCCAAAACGCTATTGCCAAACACAAATGAGAACAAGTACTGCCTGTCCTCATGCAATCGAATAGAGAAGAAGGCATGGCAGAGATCCACATTTGTAAACCATTCTGCAGTGCAAGGAATCTGGACAAGTATTGTTGCTGGATTCGGTACCAGGGGATAACATGGACCAACTATGTTATTCATCTTTCAATGATCCTGTACAATCTAGTACTTCCCATTTGCATTTGGTAAACTCATAACAGGGGAATGTCAAAGACTTCCAACAATTGTTGTTATAATTCCCTGTTTTAGCATATTCTCAATCTCCTTTTCCTGCAACTGTCTCTGGCATCAGGTTTTCTTGGGACAATTGCATTCTGCTTGACTGAAATTCAGACATGTTCTACACCTTTGATCATCCTTTCCTGTAAAGTCCCATACCTGCAGGTTTACTGTATCTTTTAAATCAAGAGGCAAGTCCTCAATTATTCTCACTGGTACATACCTGCGTCTATTCGTTGTCATGCCATTTTAAATTCAACATCTTCATCATGTGTTTGGGATTCAAAACCATCCAGTGTTCAACAAATGTCTCAATTTAATTTGCACAAAAGATCCCTTCCTAACAGATTTACAGGACTAGTATAACATATTAAAAATTGATGGTTCTCTTCAAATGAACCTTTTTTACAGGCACTTTCTCTGAAACAAGATGTATTGTGTTGATTTTTTTCCCAATTGCCATAGGTCTGGGACTTCCTCTGTTCTAACAGCGAATTGGGTAGCTCCGGTGCCAATGAGAAATTACACTTGGTGGCCATTAACATCTCCTTCTACAAATGGTCCACTTTGGTCTACCTCGAAGACAGTGCCATGTACGTGATCTTCTTCTCCCCTCAGGCACCATCATTGGGAATTGTCAGAGTCAAAACGCAGATTTTTCGGCATTGGGAACTGTTGAAATGGGTTCTGCTTGTGAAATTGGTTTTGATTTGCTCTTGGTACATTATTCATATTAAATCTAGGATTTCCCATGTTCTGTGGAGCCATTGAAGCTTGCAGAACCTCCATCTTAGGAACTTGCGGCTCTACTGGCATTTGCATTCTTTGTGCAGGCACTTGAATTGGAATATTCTGCATTTTCATTTGATTTACTCCCTATATTTGCCCTTCACTACCCAATCTATTTGGATCTATCTTCACTCCCTCTTCCAATGCCCAATTGTGTTACAATAATGACAAAGAGTTGACTTCTTTAAAGCTGCAATATCCATCCCAGAATTTTGGTCAATCGGAACACCTGTGTTCCCTGATCAACCTGACCTCCAGCTTGAAAACCAATGCCCTGAATTCCCCCAAATAATTGATTCAAAAATCATTTTTGAGCTAAATTTGTCTGTGCAAGCATACATTTTGCTTTCAGTTTTTTTGGCTTTATATCTTGCTCATCCTTACAGAAGTTTGCATACCTCAGGATCTAATCTCAAGGTATCGTCTGCCAACAAATAGTACTTTGCTGTTTGAGCATACTGGTCTCATGTTACAATCCAAGAACAAACTGTGACACAAAACTCCCAGTATCAGGATTTTCTTGTCCATTGTGCTGTTTAAACACCTGTAACAATCGTTCATAATAAGCCTGCAATGATTCTTTTGTCTCTTGAGTAGTTCTATTGGTTTTCAGCCAATCAGTGGCTCTTGCTAGAACTTTCACTTTTAAAAATGTAATCACCTCATCGTACTTTGTGATTAACAAAGGTGAGGGTGCACAAGTATGCATATCTATCATTGGTTCAAAACGTGGCCATTGTACAGCTATTCAACATTCAGCCCACAAATCACCTGCCACTACAATGTCAAAGAAAGTATTCATATCTTTCCACAAAACCGTTGACATCTTAATAAATGTATATACCACTGTGCAGGATTCTCTGTCAATTTGAGATTTTTTTTGTAAATGTTGCAAGATCACCTCTACTACATAGCAGATGCACATAACCTCCACGTGGTAATTCCCTTATTGGAAAAGTAAATGCCTTATCTTCATTTGGAGGTGCTGCTGGTGGCTCAATAGAAACTTCTGATGGATCTGACAGTTTCTTTTTCTTGTCGTGCTGCTTTACCTATTTGCTCTCAAATCTCTCAAAATGACTCCATTTGCAGATGCATCTGACTAATTCTGCAATGTGTAATCTCATCCTTGAAGATCGAATTGTTAGAATAGCTTCATCATCTAATTGTGCCCTAAAGATTGTTTGTAATGGGACTCACTTTGAATGATCCACTTAATACTTTCCTGCTAATTAAGTTAATCTGTCATGTGTGGCAGGTGCACACCTTGTGATTTCTTTACTCAAATATATCAGATCATTTTACTGATAATGTTCCAATTGTAAAATGTCGAGACAACCCCTAATAATTTCTTATAATTCTACCTTTAACTTTGGCAAATCTAAAGGTCTTACCTTCTCTTGACTTGCAGGTAGTCTCTCTGGTCATTCCATTCTCTAGTCTCTGAAGTCTCTTCAAATCACAGGACGAAATCCCATCCTCAAATTGACCTGTATCCCTGTTAAACTGGTGTTGCAAAGACAATACTCATTCCTTCTATCAATGTTTTTAACATTTTAATGTGGTTTCGAAGCAACAATCTGTGAATTCTGAAATTTTGAGATTAACCGCAGCTACTCCTCCTACAGCTCATCCAGCCTCAAAATTTGGGACAATATTTATTGGGCATTCACAACTGGCCTTGCCAATGTTTGTGCTGTTACAACTTGGGGTACTGAAACAGTCACAATCAAAGCAGTCATACATGGATTAATGACAGTATGAACCACTTCAACAGGTGTAGGTGCAATTTGAAGTGCTGCAAATGGTCTCTCACTCTGAATTATATTCGGTTCAACAGGGGCTGTACCAACTATAGCGCTAGAAGCCAAATCCTTATCAGTATTTATTCTAGAGGCCACATATGGTGGTGGACGCGAAGAAAATTAAGCATCAACAATGCATCCCCTGAATCACTATCATTGTCTGTTTTCTTTGCAGATTCGTCCTTATTTCCCTGCTTCCGGTTGTTGTTTTAAAACTTTTCCTGCTGTTATAACTGGGTAGATTCTCACCCCTCAATTATACATTTTCTCCATCTTCGCTGTCCTTCGTCCATTGTGCATCTGCGTAATTTCATAGAGCTTTTTTTGCTGAATTCTGATATTTTTCCTTTTCTTTACCATGTGCAGTTCTTTCCCACGCATTTAATACTTCATATTGTGTGGGTCTAGGAGGTTGTTTCATCTCTTATACATTTTCCATTAAATGTTCAATAACCTTCAGATCAAATGTATCATACTGTGGAAATTTAAATGGACCCTCATTTTCAATAATCGTGCACTATTGACATGTATGTAATACTACACGTAATGAGCTGGTATATCCTCTGGTGGCACCTCTTCACCTTCCCTAACTGGGACTCTTACATTATCCCTCATCAAATCTCTAAAGGTTTTAAAACATTTTATTTTTACAATAATTGAACAATAAATGCACAATAATACATTCCAACTTCGATATTTTTATCTGTTCTCATTCCATAACCGTCAGTCTCTTTCTCTAATTCTGTTACAACTTGGTGCTTAATAACTCGTTAACTAATTTCTGCATGGTACTTTCACAACAGTTGTCCTGTGCTAGCGTGGCACTCTGTGTCGTCTTCAACCAATTCCAACATTATAGCAACCACCCAATCTTAGTGGGGCACACAATAACGTATATTCTCACTCCTTGCAGCGGTTTACCCTCCCTTCTAATTTCTTGTATACAATTTCTACAACCCTAAGCAAGCGTAAAAAACAAGTAACATTGTCTGCTCCACTGACTAAAATCACAGTATTTTAGTCAATACAAGAAACAATCTGTAATAAGGTTTTAACACCTTCTGACTTCCCTACACTTACACACACATGCACAAATGAAATCTTGACTAGCGGGATATCGCCCTAACTGATGTAGCTTCCACTTTGCACAATAGGCTCCACTAACACCAATCAATATTAGTACAATTACATCAATGTTATAGTTCCTATATCAATTGTGCAATTCAATGGTACTTCACGAATTCGCACCACAAAACGTAGCAGACAAACATCAACACCATATCAACTGTTTAGTTATATATCCCGGGATCTTAGACTACTGTGATTCCAATGACCACTTCAACTGCTCAACATCTAGCGCTTACACATCACTTATTCCCAAACACTACGATAAGACAAAATCTCAACAAAGACAGTAACAATGCATGGCCATATTGATACTCACACCTTCACCATTACAACCACCTTCAAAACAGAATCATGCCTATCTTCAAGTTTGAGCTTCCAGGCTTCAGCAGTTATAAACTAAGGCTTATTACAATGGTTCTTGTCTCGTGACATGAATCATCCTCTGCTACCAACTATTGGAGCACAGGATTTGACCTGTCACTTATTCATTACTAGGGACCCCATGCTAACTGGCCGATGGATCTTTGTTGTCATCTGAGACGTAAGATTTTGAACCTCAATATAAATCTTTGTTAATTGTCATTAGCTTTAGTTCAGTCAAAAGAGAGAATTAAGTAGGGTGGGCTGAACTCACTGAGCTTTACTTTGCAAAATTCTACAGAGTTACACAGGAACTCGTCAGTAACTCCGTAGAGTTTCACCCACCTCTATCCCAAACATTCACATGTTACAATCTGTGTGACAAGCCCAATAATAGAATATATTCATATTTGAACATGAATTGTTGACCCACATTTGGGGCATGCTTTATCATTTGGTTCTATCCATACTTAGGACTGTTTCATCACCTGAGTGTGCTCAGCCTAATGAGGAGGCACTCGTATGTTAGATATGCAGAAGGATCTAAGTGTATGAAATTATCTTGTCGAACACCTAGATTTATTGAAATAGGGACATCCCTAATAAGTTTGAAAACATGCAGTAGGATTTATTTGACGACTTATTATTAAGGGTGGGCGTAGTTCGCGAAGTAGCGCTACGCGAAGCTACCCGAAGTGCACTTCGCATAACGCAAACTTCGCGTAGCACTACGCGAGCTGCGTAGTAGCATGTTCGCACTGTGCAAGATGTGTTTTCAATGATTGCACAGTGCGGACAAGCATCCCGCACTGTGCAATCATTGAAAACGGCATCTTGCACAGTGCGAGCTGTAGTTTTCTGCTGCTTGAGTAGAT
Source organism: Lissotriton vulgaris (assembly GCF_964263255.1). Taxonomy (NCBI): domain Eukaryota; kingdom Metazoa; phylum Chordata; class Amphibia; order Caudata; family Salamandridae; genus Lissotriton; species Lissotriton vulgaris. Next base: position 56,012 of record NW_028248682.1, read on the forward strand.
TATTACTCGAGCTGCAGCTTTCTCAACGCGAACTGGTAGTTTCTCATTGAGAGCGGTCACGAGCATGCGCAACCACTCACAATGAGAAACCTTACCTCCCCGCGTTGAGAATCTCACCGGGATGTAATTTTGCTTGCTCACGGTCACGAACATGACGTTCAGGACCGCAAACAAGCAAAAAATGAGCGCTGCATACGCTACGCTGCACTACGCGTGTTCGCACTGTGCTACGTGCAGCTCGCGTTGTGCAAAGTTGTGCAAACTTCGCAAACTCCGCGAGCGTAGCTTAGTGCTTCGCCCAGGCCTACTTATTATTCCTACATCCATCCATCAATTTGTTTCTGTCATCAGTAAAGCCAATACAGGTCAGGGACTTTCTTTTGGACATAAGTTATACCTACCACAACTAATACACAAACATAACATTGGCACTCATGTATATTCACATCAGCTTTGTTTATTCAGATGGAAGCGGATTAGTAGGTATTTTCTTAAACACTTATCCTTGATAAATGTTTGACTACTGGGGGTGTCTTTTACTTTCTCATCGGGTGCCCAAACTTTCCCTAAGCTAGGGAACTACCTTTGGCTCATAACCATGTTCATGCGTGTGTACACACGTGTCAACTGCTCTCTAGGGGTGGGCAGAACTTGAAGAGTTTCACCCTGAGGAATTTCACAAAGTTGCATAAAAACGCTGCAAGATTGCTGCTCCCACTGATATTTAGTGTCAAGAGCTTGTTCTGTGCTGTAAAATTAGTATGAACGGGACAGACAGCATGCTTCTTTCATCTGCACGAGTAGGTTTCTACTTGAGCAGTAGCTTTCTCAGCGCAAATGGCTGCGGCCTGCCACAGCCACCCACATGAAGAAATCTTGACAAAAGGCGTTCTGTGCCTGCAAAGCACTTCAGGGTACGCAAATTCTCAATCATGCTCCCAACTAAACGCTGGTGAGCCGCACGTGATAAACACTCTGCCATGTGATGGTTGAAGGAGTTTTGCCAGAACTCCACGTTCAAAGGGGAAACAGAGTTTATCTCCTGCCCCTACTGCTCTCCAGAATATAACCATTTGTTCTGCCTCCTTTTTATGAAAGTCCTGCTAATTCCATTTTGGGCTTTTTGTTCAATTGAGATGTATATTTTTATATATTTTTTTAATTAATTTGATTTTATAAGTATTGGAGACTACAGACAGGATTTACAAAAGAAAGGAATCCATGCTTTATGTTTTAGTCTCACATAGCATCACAACTTTCTTTCTACAAAACTGTTAGTGTCTATTGCACAAGCAATCAATCCGGTGGGTAATAACATTTGCAACACTTCACTAGAATCTGGGCACATGCTATCTAGATGGAAGCAGGCTAAAATTCTGCCACTGCTTAAAAACTGTACTCTAACCCGAACATTCCAGAAAATTACAGGCCCATCTCCCTTCTCCCCGCCTTCTCTAAAGTGTTGGAGAAATATGTTAACTCAGTGATTACTGACTATGTGGAAACCAACAGCCTTCTCCACAGTGGCCCGCCTGGGTTTAGAGCTAACTTTATCACAGAGTCTGCCTTACTAGAAGTCTCTGAACACACTAAGAGAGACCTTGGATGGGGGAGGGAAAGCCATTCTGATGCTATTAGACTTGTCAGTGACCTTCGATGTTGTGCCCCATGACAAACTATTGGACAGGATCCAGGCTCTTCATATCTAAGGCTCAGTTTTAAAGTGGCTTGCCTACTATCTGAAGGACAGGGTTCAGGAGGTTTAGATTCCTCATTTTGCTCCTGGAATCTTGAGACTCGAAGTGGGGATCCCTCAGGGCTCCATTTTTTAGGCCCAACATTATTCAATCTTTACATGTCTCCTTTAGCTGTTTTAGTGGAGACATACGGAGCAAAATGTTTTACATACGCTGACGATACTCAGCTCCTTTTCCTCTGTGATAAAGGAAAGAGTTTCGAGGGATCCAAGATTAAAATTTGCCTCTCAAAAGTGTTTCCATGGTTAAGATCGAACCAGCTTAAATGCAATCCAGAAAAGTCGGAAATGATCTCTTTTGGCACCCAACCGCTAGTCGATATGAAGCACTGGTGGCCAGAAGATATGTCGCCATCTCTGGCGGCACAACAAAAAATAAAGAATTTGGGCGTTTTGACAGATGACCATTTATCTATGAAAGCCCAAGTCCAATCTAAGGTGAGAACATGCTTTGGCCTCCTCAGGATGCTGAGGAAGTTCCTTCCACTCCTGACCTTAGATCACTGAAGATCTGTGGTACAGGCACTGATCACTTCAAAACTGGACTATGTGAATATACTCTATCTCGGTATTCCTGAATATCTTCTCAAGTGTCTGCAGGTGGCACAAAATGCCACCGCTAGAGCCATTTTCAGTCTTAAAGCTAGGACTCTTATATCCTTCCATCTCAGAGAGCTCCATTGACTCCCGGTAAAGATTCAAAAGCTATGGTGCTATTCCTTAAAGCTTTGCATGGAATGGGGGCTAAGTACCTTTGCAGAAGGATCGCACACTACGTTCCTTCCAGAACTTTGAGATCCTCCTCAATTAACCTAGCCACGGTCCCTGGAATTTCTTGTGTCCGGGCTGGGGGCTCTTCGTTTGGGTTCCTCGAGGTTCAAGCATGGAATGCGCTGCCCGCTTCACTGAGAGCTGTGACAGATTTAGCTACTTTCAGGAAAGGTCTCAAACTCTGCTCTTTAACAAATAAGTGTGAGCATGCTATCCTCTCTCTCTGATGTCCCTGCTTCTCTTCTTTTCACTGCAAGTGCAGTTGGTAGGAGGGGTGTATTCCAGGGGCCTCTGATGACACTCTTTTGAGAAGCTGTGTGCTATAGTAATGCCTTTTTCATTATCCATTATTCATACATACAATTTACTTTACAAATATTTGTCTGAAAAACTGCTCCACTCAAACACGGTTTAAACTAGCATGTACCATCACAGAAAGGTTTACATCTATAAGCTTAGGCCCTCGCAGATGTATATGGTAATTATACAAACATGTGATATCAGTGTTACCTCGGGAAAGATAATGATCATGGATGTAGAATAAAGTCCTGATACCAAATTGCAAATGTGGCACCGTGCATATCACAGCACGAAGTAAAGGTGGCTGGATATCATAAAAACGTACAGTAACTTAAGTTGTTCCTCATTTAAAGGTGAAAAGCATAAATTAGTACCACATCTAGCGGTAAGGGACAAAGTGCTTATTATGTATGGAGGGAGAACCCCTCACTTTACCGCAGCACTGCATGAGCTCCATTGGCCACAAGATTTAGGTCATGGTGTAGGTATGATCTAATTAATAGACACTGAACAATGAAATGCTAATGTTGTCTCTTTCTCCTTTCAGGGTTATGTAAAATATTCAGCACTGTTTTATGGATACTACAATAATCAAAGGACCATTGGATGGCTGCAGTACAGGATGCCATTAGCATATTTTTTGGTTGGCGTTGGCATATTTGGCTACAGTTTGATAGTTGTCATTAGAACGTAAGTAAAAATATTCTGTTTAAATTTGTGTGCTCTCTAAGTAGACGTACATGGTTAGAAATTTTTGAATCGCATCGTGTTAAATAAAAGGGAATATATTATGCATGACACCCAAATAAATAATGAAAAAAGGCCCCAGCAAAACATGAATTATTCCAAATATTTTTAGAAGAAAAATTACAAGCCTCTTGCATTCTTTTTTTAGTAAAAGTCCAGTTGTGCGATACCAGACACAAAACTGGTTAGGGGAAACTTAACAAGACTTTGCACTTGCGCAAATGTGGTACAATAGTGATGCAAAATCTAGATAAAGTATTGAGGGGCATATTTATCAATGAGTTGCGTTGATCTTGCAGCACCCAAGGGGGTGCAAGGGATAAACAACAACTGGGTAAGATTCATCAAGCCCAGAGGCAGTGGCATGATACAGACGGTGTATGTGTGCTCTCTTAGCTTTAGGGGGCCCCCCTCACCACAGTAACCTGGTCTGGGAGCTCCTGACTGAGTCCGGAGGGGGATTACTTCGTTTACAAGATTAACCGCACAAAGATGGAAAGCATCGCTTTCAGCATTGGTCGCATTAGCAATGTTCATATTAGATGTTACCTGCATGCCTGTAGTTTCCTCTCGTACCTCAGCATCAGCATTTTACGTCTGTGAGATCTCAATGAATGCCGTCATCAGAATTGGCAGCCGCTGGGGACAACACAGAGCATGGGCCATTACCAGTTCGAGCAAAGTATCAACATCCGTTGGCATGACTGATGGGTGTGTAAGACAGATGTCTAGCACGCATTCTTCTCCTCATAGCAGGCAATGTAGAACAGGTCAAATGCAATCTTCCCAGATTGGTCTGAATGACAGAAACCATGTGGTATTTAATTCTCGTAGACGAGTGAATCCCAAAATTTGGACGATGCGCTCATGACACTTCATCTCTAATAGAGCTCTCTCTATGGTGCTTGGAGTGACACTGGTGATTTGGCTTGCCATATCGTAGCAGAAGGAGCAAAAATAGTATCCCTGCAATGAGTCCCAAAAGGAGGGGCAGTCCGCCAAACACAGAGTGTACAAAGTTTGGAAATATTCCGAGGACTGCTTAAAAAGGTGCTAACAGTCCGGAACATACGTTCTTAAATAGATGTACAATACCGCTCATATCTGACATGTTTAAGATACAACTTAACATTTACGAAAAATGTATTGGGCAGTTTGTAGTTAAAAGGGCATGTATCTCGGCAGAAGTCCTTGCGACTTGCAGAGCAAAGGTCTCTCTGGCCAATGTCAGTGGCACAGTTTTTTGCAAAAGTATGGTTTTCATTCTGCTTAGAGTATCAATTTGTATAGAAGAGATGTTTAGTGAAGGCCATAATGGCAACTCCCTGGCTGTCTTGGTTTTAGGAAACAATACTTGCATACAGCAAGTTACCCTGGCTGACACAGTTACTAGATAGGGTAAACCAGGCAACATGCCACAGCTGCCGTGATCATTCAACATGAGGTAACTCCCATTTGAAAGTTGTCAAAATATTGGATCAATCACTACAGCTGGTGAACCTTGCAGGTGACAGGATAGGTTATTAGAGGAGCCATCGCAGGCCCCGTGTAAATTAATACCCTGACAAAGGGGAGAACCGCTTAGTGCGTTTTCAGTTTTTACCGCTAAGAAACACTGCCTGTCCCCCACTCAAACATCTGTGTGTGTATGGTAATTCCCAGGATGTCTTGGTGTATTCTTTACCCAACCTTTCATTTGTGCCTGCTGGTATGTGTTTTAGGCTATACTGAAAATGGAAAATTGTAACAGGCAGAGTGATTGTTCCATGTATTATCCATTCAGTTGCAAGTCAAGTTTAAATACTTTATTCGACAACATTGTCATAAAAGCATATATCCCTAAGCTAAACAAAATAAATACTAATCTAGAATAAAAAACATATTAAATTGCATACAGTTTGTACTTTGTTGGCGAATAACACAATAAAAATGCACATTTTTAAAATAGCGACACAGCACAAAGTTTAAAAGAAAGGTTTGGTGATCAAATAGTTCATAAGAGTTTTAAAGTGCGCGTGCGTATTATCCATGCCCACCCCTTGTATTTAGCTACAGCAATTGCAAGGTTAGGGGCACAATTTGATTTTAGAATCCTTAAGGCCTCTAAATATTTCCTTGTACCCAAATTTCTGCATGCAGGCTTCAACCATCTATTCCTTGGGGCAGCATATAAGGGACATACAAATAGAAAATGTGGGATATCCTCTACATGTGTTTTACAATAAAAACAAGTATTTACATTATCAGGAGACCATTTACCGTGAAAGCATTTAGAGGTAAAGAGCCAATTCTAAACTGAAAATACAGTTTCCTATCTAGAGGCTTGGAGATCAAATCCCAGTACTGTTCACATTTTGGGATCGTTTTAACTTCCAAAAACTGGGATGTCAGGACAGATGGTTGATTGGAAGTCAATGCAGCATTGTTTATCATGTCCCAGTACAATTTTTTCAATGTAGTCTTTGATGGAAAATCATCTGGGTCTACTGCAGACCACAAGTGTTCAAGGTGCAGTTTTTGAAGTAGTTTCCTCACTTCTTTAAGCCAAAGTACTTTATGGAAAGTATCAGAGTTATCAACATCCAAGAGGGCAGCTGCGTAATGACTCAACTCAGGAGTAGTTTTTATGCGCCTCCAATATCGGAGGGGACGCAGTCTGACCATATCCTCGATCCTTTTCCTCCCAAGATCGTAGTGGAGTGGGGTCAAGGGGGTACTCTGTGGAACACCAATTATGCGCCGTAGAAATTTATTTTCTGCAACTACTAAAGTGTTCAGATTGGTGAAACCTCATAATTCTGATCCATAAAGACATGCACCCAGCACTTTCATACCATAAATCTCCATTATGGGCTGGATTGGTTTTGTAAATGAAGATTTGTGCTTTTGGGCTATTGCCCCTGCCAGCTGGTTAAATTTTAGCACTACAGAGTCCATATGTGATCTCCAGTTCATGTTAGCATTTAGAGAGATGCCTAGGTAGGTAAAAGCATCCACTTCTTTCAGAAAAGCCCCATTGTAAACCATTTTCCCCTTGAATTTCTTCGTGGGATTCAGATTCATAAATTTAGTCTTTGATGTATTTATTTCCAATCCCCGAATCCGGCAGAAGTCACCAAAAGCGTTTATTTTCTTTTGTAAACCGCTGGGGGTCCGCGAGACCAGCAAGGTGTCATCTGCGAACATTAGTACTGGAACCCGCTTCCCGTCTAATAGCTTGTAACCGTCAACCCAGGTGAGCACAATAGAAAGTAGGTCGCTATTAGTGATATGGCTCTGCTTGATGGTACATTGCAGAGATTGGCGTATCCATATGACTAGACCCCCTGAAGGGCGTCCCTTGGTATTCTTTTTCGCGGGCACATAAAAGTTTAGAAAGCCCTGACGAAATACTGGTGACACTGACCATATTTCCTGTAGCAACACAATATCGTAACGGTCAATGAACTCGCACCAGTCTGGAGTCTCTATTTTATGTTGGATACCCGCAATATTCCATGAAATGAACTTAATGCTACCTTCCCTTTCCATATTCCTCTTATTTAAGGGAATAGTCAGGTTAGGGAGAAGCGCACGAGGTGGAGAACTAATTTCAACTACGTTAATACTAGTATGAACAACTAGTAAGTTGTTCTCTACTGCATTAAAGGCGTGATCTCTAGGGTCAGGTGTCTTGCCCTCACAACAATCTGTTCCTAATGTCGTGGGAGTACTAGTATTTCCATGTTTAACCTTTACAATCTTAGTTTTCCCTAAGCTCCTTGATTTTTCCAGTCAATCACATTGGCTTAGACCTGAAAGGGTAGAGAACCTGTTTTCTATCGAGATTCCCCAATTATTTTTATTTTCAGGGATTTTGGCTTTTCTTATTACAGGGTTCCATTTCGTTTTTAACAATGTTGGATTTAGAATGTTACCCTTTTTTATGTAAAAGAAATCCAACGTTAGTGGCACTATTTCGGTGGATCTACGCTGAGGGGGATATATATTAGCTAGAATGTTTGGTAAAACTTCGGGATCTGAGAAATGTAGCACCACACAATCCCCCTTAAACTTTTTGATGCCACCCCCGATCCATTCAACCCTTCTAGCTTTTACTACTTCCTGTGCCAACTGGTCCCTGCCTCCTGGTTTAAAAGCCATATTCTTTGATAGCCAGGGGAGTGTTATTATTTATCAAAGAAGGGATGTTCTCTACTTGCCCTGGTTCTAGTTGAGGGACGTTTGCTAGAACCAATATTAGTGGGGAAGCTTCCACTATTAATTCAACAGGCCCTTTCTCTATATTGTCTAGATCTTTTGTGCTTCTAGAGGTGGGCCCTGCGGAGTCCTCAACAATGGTAGCTGGGTTTGGGATTCCCGACCCCTCCCCCCCATGGACAGGCCTCCACATGGTGTTCTGGGAAGTATTCGCAGAAAAATCTGACCCAGGTGCAATTTTAGTAATTTTCGGGTCAACTGTAACCGGGTTTAATAAAGCAGTATTTGATCTTTCTTCTGCTCTTTTTTGCAAAAGTACCCCCAGTCTAGTAACCTCTTCTGTGAGCTGGTCAATTTTGCTTAGGAGTGGTTTGGTAATAGTTTTAATTTTATTATCTATGGCTTTCAGCAGCTTCTTAAATTGATCTTCGTCCAGATAGACCTTTCCTCCCCCATTACTCCTAGTATCATCTCCAGTATTCCCCTGAGGGGAAGTGTCAGGGCGCTTTTTACCTGATCGAAGACCACCCCTTTTTGGTATATTCTTTCCCCCTCCCTTTGTTACTCTAGAAGCTGGGACCGGTGTAGGGGTTTCTTCTTCTAGAGTAATAATGTCAGTATCAGTTATACTTTCGGGAGATGGTTCATTGATTGCTACTAGTAATTGGGTCAATGGGTTGTTGTCTGGAGTCTGGAACACCTCATTGCTAATATCAAGAGCTGGGGTAGGTAGAGGCGTATTGTCAATAAGCAAGTCTGGCGAATAGCTAGGACCCAAAGATGATCTCCTGTCCTGGTTAATTTTGGCAACTTTCTGTACCATGTAATTGTGTATTGTGTTAAGTGTAGCTGAAGATGTTTTCGCTTTAGACATTTTACAAGGTTGCAACAATGCATGTCCGTGGGGTTTAAAATCAATATGGTATCCCAGGCACTTACAGGGATGAAGGGAGTGTATCACTTACTTGAGCGTTTTTGGGCACCGTTCTTGGCCCTGCTCCTGCCTCTTCCTGCCAATGAGGGCCGTAGAGGGCCCGCCCTTTGCCCGGGCTTCGCTCCGGGTGTCCCGCGTAGCAGGTTTCTGTGGCGCTTATGTGCGCCTCCTGGCGCCCTCGCGGTGTCACAAGGCGCGCCGCCGCGTAGGCTGCCGGGAATTGTGGTCCCAGAGCGGCGGCGCGTGTAGTCTGCTGGTAAGTGACTCTTGGCGGTGGCGGCGTGCTTTCGCGGTGCTTGGCTGCCTTGCTTTGACTCCTGGCGGTGGCGGCGTCTGGCAGGTAAGTTTCTGTTCGTCTCCCCCGCTCCGCCGGTTCCTGTGGCGCTTATGTGCGCCTCCTGGCGCCCTCGCGGTGTCACAAGGCGCGCCGCCGTGTAGGCTGCCGGGAATTGTGGTCCCGGAGCGGCGGCGCGTGTAGTCTGCTGGTAAGTGACTCTTGACGGTGGCGGCGTGCTTTCGCGGTGCTTGGCTGCCTTGCTATGACTCCTGGCGGTGGCGGCGACTGGCAGGTAGGTTTCTGTTCGTCTCCCCCGCTCCGCCGGTTCCTGTGGCGCTTATGTGCGCCTCCTGGCGCCCTCGCGGTGTCACAAGGCGCGCCGCCGCGTAGGCTGCCGGGAATTGTGGTCCCGGAGCGGCGGCGCGTGTAGTCTGCTGGTAAGTGACTCTTGGCGGTGGCGGCGTGCTTTCGCGGTGCTTGGCTGCCTTGCTATGACTCCTGGCGGTGGTGGCGTCTGGCAGGTAGGTTTCAGTTGGTCGTTTCTCTGCTACCGTAAATGGCAATCTTTTCAGTGTTTCAATGCTCAGCACCGTGTAGTCTGCTCCCCTTTGAGCCAATTTGATCTGTTTATCAGTGAGATAAAGGGGCATATTACTAAGTAGCAATATTTATCGCTAAATAGGCTTAGCGACAATTTTTTTATTGCTGCCTATCGCTGGATATGTTAGCGGAGAAAACATGCTATTAGCAATGTTTTTCTCAATAGTGCTAAAATATCCAGCGATAGCGGCGAAATGCATGAATATCGCTGAGAATACAGCGATATTCACGCATTAGCGACGAAATGCTCTTAGCCATGTTATCCACCTCCCATTGGATAACATGGCTCAGAACTGGTCTGGGCAGGTGTTAGTATATGGAGATATTCGCGCTTAGCGCAAATATTTCCAACGCTACGCCTGCCTTGCTAATAGGCGATAGCAACGTTAGCGACTGCTTTCAGTCGCTAACTGGTTGGGTACGCCCACTTTGCATGTCATTAGCGATATACATCGCTGACATGAAAAGCGGGCCCCAAACTGCTCGCTATCGCCTAAAAGCTGTCACTAACATCAGTTAGCGACAGCTTGCTAATAGGGCAATAGAATTATCGCTGCTAATATTGGTAATATGCCCCTGAATTCTGAAAATAGTGACGAGGTATTGATTAAACGCCATGGCACATAGCCTGAACGAAGGTTTTGCAACATTCAGCCTAATAGCATGATAGAATGTAATTGCGAGTGACCATGTTGCAAGTGCAACATGACCAAGTCCTGTTCCATGATGTCTATGGCAGAATACACTATGCTGTTCAATGAATATATCCTGGACGACAGAGTTGTTAACCCATTGTCAACCACCGAGAGAGTTTTCTCTCAATTAATACAAATAATTTCTCGTATTCTTTCTGCAGTCTCTGCTTGTGTAATCTTCCATGCTAAATTATAAGCAGCAAAGATACCTGCATATATAAAACATTTATGACGTGGTTTTCTTGGTCCTAGCAAGAATTCCCTAAGGTCTGCGCCAACATTAATTAAAGATAAGTGTTGCTTTACATCCCTAAGTGTAGATCTTTGTAGCCAATCAAGGCTGAGTTTCCCTATACTGTATGTTGTTACAATTCCAGGATGCTGTTATTGAACATATCTTGTGTCTGGCCTATTGTATTTAACCCCTTGTGTTTTGTTCAGGAATCTATCTTGACAGTTTTTTGTGTCTGTGGGCCAGATCAACCATTTTTTCTAATCTGGGCCTGTTCTGTTGTGAAGCAAAATAGTATGTACGTCAACTTCCCCCTCTGAAGTGTCTTCGCTATCAGGTGCAGGTGTAGGTATGGATGGATAGTTCATGTCTTTGATCTTGGCTAACCTAAGACAAGACATCTGTTGGACAGTGTCATTCAAAAACATAATTTGTTAAGGTATTATACAGGCTCTGAATAGAGCTTCTAACCCCTGAACTTGCTAATCTTTCGTACCCCAGACAGTTTTTGTCTCAATGTTGTCTTTCTAAAAGTCGAAACCTAGTCTAGACAGTTGGGCATAAAAGGCTGCAGAATAAATCTGTTTTGTGTTTGTTAAGATAGTTTTCAGTCCCGGTCTCTTTATATTTCTAAAGTAAAATGATTCTGGATTGGATGCATTGTACGCCGAAAAGTATGGAAACTTGTTGGCAAATGTTTTTGAGGTACCCTTTGGTGGCGTTGGACAATGCTCCCATTGGTTATACATATATACATTTCTAGGCAGTGCTGATTTGTGCAAGCAATGATGACCATAGTGAATATAACAATACATTTGTTCATAATCTGAAGAACCTTCTCAATATTCATGATCAGTGACCACTGCAGACATTTCTAGGTCTGACATCATATTATTAACAGTCTCGAAGTCCCAATCATCAGAAAAGGTACTAGATGAATCAAAGTCACTTAGTGAAATCTTGAACTGGTGTGGAATCTTCAACAGCTCCGACGGGCTAAAAATGCCATAATCTATTTTGTCCCAAGCTATACCATCAGGTACAGGAACGGCTGTGATGTTCACTGCTGACAAGGCTCTTTGTTCACGATGAGATGATTTTTGTAGTTTGAGGAGTAAGTTCATGTTCCTACTTGCTGTGTCCATTTTGAATATCTTCCATTTATCAGCATACCCAGCATTATTACCAAAGCTAACCAAAGTAAAAGAAAAAATGTTCCCAACACAATCCACAGTTCAATCCATGGTGAAACAAGAGAAGTTTTTTCCAGGTGATGAAAAAGATCAGTTGCTTGTTCTTTGAAAGTTATTTTTGCTGGCGTTGTTTCACGTTTGTTTGCATCCTCAGAAAACATATCAAAGTTAATGAAAAATCCAGAGGCAGTTTTGTCAATTGTTGGGATTGCATCAGGATTCGTTGAAATCGCTGGAACTACTTGATCACTTGTTACTTCGTTGTAGACAGGTGTTTCTTGACGAACTGTTATTTGGGTCTCAAGAGGTACAAGTTCCATGGCTTTGTTGCATAGTCCTTCTTTTCGCACTGCAGATTCCTCTAAGGTGATGAGTCTCTCAGTTTGAACCTCTTGAATTGTAGCTAGAGGAGTGCGCCTGCTACTTGGTCGGAGTGCACTGGGCCCACTTCTTAGTATCGGCCACATAGTGTGGGTTGATCAGGTCGATGGACACAAATCTGTTCTCCTTTTTACCAGCAAGGGCCGGCAGTAAAACTGTTCTTGATCTGTGGATTGCTAGGACAGGCACTGGTTGTCTGTAAGAAGGCCCAAATTCCTTCTTGTCCACGATCTTCTCTCTGACTAGATCACCAAGCTTTGGGATCTAGACAGGCCTTGCTGGGACGGTTGTTTTTTCTTCAGTGGTGGTTGGCTTCAGGAACACGTTGCTTAGTTTCGTTCTAAATTCACTTAAGTCCTGTAAAACAGCCAAACAATCTTTGATATCAAAATACTTTTGTTCCACCACTGATGTCTGACAATCAAGGTCCGTGACCAGCATTCTTGTCCCAAAAAGGACCTCATATAGAGTGATACCCCCTAGAGAACTTCTTGGCAAGTTGTTAAGACTATGTTGGAAACTTATTAGATGTTGTACCTACCCGTCACCCAAACCTAATACCCTAACTTTTATAGATTGATTTATGTCCCGGTTTCTTCTCTCCACAACCGAATTTCCCACAGGATGGAATGGACTAGAATACCGCAATGCAATGCCCAAATTGGCCATGGCATCTGTGTAAGCTCGAGAGCTAAACGCAGGACCCTGGTCAGAATGTAGCGTGCCGATTGCGTATGTGCCGATAAAGACTCGTAAATCTTTTATAACAGTTCGTGGACCACATTTGTCCACTCGGACGTCTGTGTGTAGAAAGTCTAATGCTGTCTAACAATGGTGTCTGTACTGGGCTGGCTTTGCTATAGTCAGGAATCTAGCGGCGTTCTGTGCTGCAATCTCTATTGCAGTCTTTGCAGTTAATTACAAATATGTGAATATGTACATTCTTTCCTGGCCACCAGTACATCTCTTTAAATTCTAATATCATTTTAGAGATCCCCTGATGTATCAGACCCTCTCCCAGATGTGCTTCGTGAATCAAAGCTACCCTAAGTTTCCTGTTTGGAATTACTCTATCCCCCACTCCAGGGATTCGAGCAAAAGGAACGCTGTTTTCATCAATTATATATGAGTATTTGAGTGGAAAGTTTTAGGTAACGCTGCACCGCTGCTGTCTTTGCATGTCGCATTGACAGCTAGCATTATTTTACTGTCTATTTTCATTTTTGAACGAGTGATTGCAGCTATGGAAGCAGTTTACACAGCCCCCTACGCTGCCACATCAGCCAATGAATTCCCTTCAAAGTGAACGCCATCACGTTGATGACTCAGTGTATGTATCACGTGAGTGTTTTGTAGTCCTCCTCGTAACTGAACTACTTTTTCACAAAGCGTTTTATGCTTAATTGTGCCACCTTTTGCATCTTTGAAACTGTTTTGAAGCCAATTCTTTATAAGACTATACACGATAGAAAGAATCGCACACTATGAGTGTGGAGAATTTGCGATCCATTTTCTCAAGTGCTATCTTGAATGCTTGTAGTTCAGCTTGTTGAGCTGCACAATCTCTTAGGATTGAGTTTTACTGACCATTGGTCTAAATTTGCCCTCATGCCAGCGACCTTTAACGATCGCGCACGCCGCACTATAGGCTTGTTAACCTCCGTAGCAGGTTGAGCTGATCCGTCAGTATAAATTATACATTCATACTGGTCCAGAGGCAGAATTTTAGTAGGCAGAGGATATTCTTGTACGTATTGTAGAAATGCTTGTGTTTTCAAATATGAATCAAAAACGTGTTCAAAATCTGTTGCAGTAAGAGAATTAACCCATTGTAGCTATCTCGGATGTAAAGATGTAGCATTTGGAATGCTCGCTTTTGTCACTGTCTCTAAGGCAGGTACAGGTGTTACGGCCATAATGCAATTCCCCTGTGCTAGGGCTCTTTCTTTTGTTACAGCGGCTGTCAGAATTTGTTCTGTAGAAGTGAATTTCGTTTCTCCTTGTGTGTACAAATGTGATTTGTAAGCTTTTGGAACTTTTTCACCTTCATTAAAAGTTAAGTAGGTGAATCTGCATTGACCCGTAATGATTTGGATCACTAGGATGCGTACGTTTACGCGTGTTGCTAACATGTCTTTTTGTAGTAAACGCACAATTTCTGTGTGTTTTTGTGTCCAATTTACTGTTTTAAAATCAGGATTGATTAATTCTTAGAGAGGTTTAACCCTTTCTGCCTAGTTTAGAATGTAAGTCCTCCCGAAATTTAGGAAACCTAGAATTGAGTGTAAGTTTTTCAGCGTTTTTGGAGGTTGGAGCAGCGCACACTTTACCAGAAAGTTTGCTGCCAGGCTTTTGCCTTCACTTGATAGTTTGTATCCTAAAAAGAGTACGTTTAAATGGGCAATTCTAGATTTTTTGACATTTTAATTTATAACCCTCAGAGGCGAATCCAAGTATAATGGTGTTCACCCTGTTCAATTGCTCAGACGTGAGTCCCATGCTCTCCACACCACTGGATTTAAGCAAGCCGGGCTGAAGACGACTGGAATGCCAGAAACCGGTCCTCGGAAGCTTGTTTCCGGTCCAGGGAAGGCATGGCTTGGCAGTTGGGACTGGACTGTTCGCATTAGGCACAGGGTTAGACTGATTTGCATATGGCCATGTCTGAACTGGGGTGGTGTGGAGTGCAAAAAAACGATGGATTTTGCCCAAGATCTCTGTACTGGGGTGAATGTATGACATTGTTCTGCATTCTGTCCATCAACTGTGGTTTTTGCATTTGTCACCCCGAGTGGGATGGGTATGCTCAGACGTGAGTCCCATGCTCTCCACACCACTGGATTCAAGCAAGCCGGGTTGAAGACGACTGGAATGCCGGAAACCGGTCCTCAGAAGCTTGTTTCCGGTCCAGGGAAGGCATGGCTTGGCAGTTCGGGCTGGACTGTTCGCATTAGGCACAGGGTTAGACTGATTTACATATGGCCATGTCTGAACTGGGGTGGTGTGGAGTGCAAAAAACGATGGATTTTGCCCCAGATCTCTGTACTGGGGTGAATGTATGACATTGCTCTGCATTCTGTCCATCAACTGTGGTTTTTGCATTTGTCACCCCGAGTGGGATGGGTATGCTCAGACGTGAGTCCCATGCTCTCCACACCACTGGATTCAAGCAAGCCGGGCTGAAGACGACTGGAATGCCAGAAACCGGTCCTCGGAAGCTTGTTTCCGGTCCAGGGAAGGCATGGCTTGGCAGTTCGGGCTGGACTGTTTGCATTAGGCACAGGGTTAGACTGATTTGCATATGGCCATTTCTGAACTGGGGTGGTGTGGAGTGCAAAAAAACAATGGATTTTGCCCCAGATCTCTGTACTGGGGTGAATGTATGACATTGTTCTGCATTCTGTCCATCAACTGTGGTTTTTGCATTTGTCACCCCGAGTGGGATGGGTATGCTCAGACGTGAGTCCCATTCCCTCCACACCACTGGATTCAAGCAAGCCGGGCTGAAGACTGGAATGCCAGAAACCGGTCCTCTGAAACTTGTTTCTGGTCCAGGGAAGGCATGGCTTGGCAGTTCGGGCTTGACTGTTCGCATTAGGCACAGGGTTAGACTGATTTGCATATGGCCATGTCTGAACTGGGGTGGTGTGGAGTGCAAAAAAACGATGGATTTTGCCACTGATCTCTGTAGTGGGGTGAATGTATGACATTGTTCTGCATTCTGTCCATCAACTGTGGTTTTTGCATTTGTCACCCCGAGTGGGATGGGTATGCTCAGACGTGAGTCCCATGCTCTCCACACCACTGGATTCAAGCAAGCCGGGCTGAAGACGACTGGAATGCCTGAAACCGGTCCTCGGAAACTTCTTTCCGGTCCAGAGAAGGCATGGCTTGGCAGTTCGGGCTTGACTGTTCGCATTAGGCACAGGGTTAGACTGATTTGCATATGGCCATGTCTGAACTGGGGTGGTGTGGAGTGCAAAAAAACGATGGATTTTGCCCCAGATGTCTGTACTGGAGTGAATGTATGACATTGTTCTGCATTCTGTCCATCAACTGTGGTTTTTGCAAGTGCCTATCCAAGTCATCATCTGTCAGATAGATGTCATCCACATATGACAAAGCTTTATCGTCATAAGTTTGCAGTAACTCCGTTACTCTTGCTAAGAATATCCCGGACTATTCTTGAATCCTTGAGGGAGACAACAGACGTGAGGCTGTGTCCTCATAATTGAGAAAGCGGTCAAATACCTGCTTTCAGGTGCAATATTTTGACAAAAGAAACCGTTAGAAATATCTAATGTGGTTTTATATTTTTTATGTACAATGTTATTCATTAGTACCGTACGGTGTGCATTCCGTACTGCAAATGTTTTGCATCAAGAGTTTAGATGTCTGTAATCCAATACTAGACTATATGTATTGTCTGGTTTGGAGACAGGAAACAAAGGATTGTTAATTGACGAGGTGCATTTTTAAATCACCACTTGGTATTCAAGTTGATCTAATATCTCCCTGACCTGTTTTTTAGCTTCTTGCTTAACTGGGTACTGCCTTTGCACAGTAGGTTGATTCTTTAGTTGGGTTTTATGGTGACGCGAGTGCTCATCCCATCCTACATGATTTTTGTATAATGCTGGGACTTGGGCAACTGCCCATTTCCTGGCATATGTATACCTTAAATGAATTGGAATATTGTTAGAGAAGGCTGCCATAATGATGTCTTCGCCATGTGGGCACTCCCTGACACATTTTGGTGGCCAGTCTTTTTCAACTAGAAGTATGTAACCCTTAGAAATTCTCTCCCAAAAGAGTGCTTTCACTTTTCTTGGTATGTCTCCCTTCATCCGGAGTGTTATTTCATATAACCTATGTGGAGAACTTACCCTGGTATCTGCAGTTTCAACTTGAATTAATTAATTCAAGTCAACTGTCTCCAGAAGATCCTTAAGGTTCTGGCGAGCTATTGTGACTTCTGCTGCGCTGTACAACATTGTCTGAGCCCATTCTCCGTTCTTGAGTTGTGTCCTCAAGATCCTCGGCATGTATGATTTTTAGACCTGCTACCTTATTTTTGTTGAATTGCGTTTTTTTTGTTTTTCTGAATGTGTTGATCATCTTTGGACTTCACGCGTTCTTCTTTGTTTTCTGACCGTCCTCTTCTTTCGGATTTCTGTGACGAAGTCTGAAAGGTACGCGAGGAACGTCCATCAGTATCTTGATATCTATCAGGTTTTTTCAAATCATCCCTATTCCTGAGGTTATACCTCCTTTCAGAGGGCTCCTTTTGAGGAGACCTACCTCGGGAATGAGAACGTTTCTCTTTAGAAGTTTGTTTGCTATTTTCCCACTTCTTTTTAGAAGAGGTAGGAGTGTTTTTAGTATAGACCTTTTCAGGGCTTTCAGACAGTTGGGGTTTAACTGGTTTCCCACCCAAACTGTCTCTGGCTAGTTCTTGTGGTTGTTTTGTTACATCAAATTCCGTCAACTTCTGGCGGATTGCCACTTATGCTGCTTCTCCTTTAATACTAGCTAATATTGTTGCTCAGACCTGTTTGAAATCTTTCAGTAGTTTCATGCCCAAATTTAAAGCAGGCTCTGCCCCGTATTCGTTTTGCATCTGTTTCAGGACATCAGGTGTTACCACTATAGACGGAACACCATGTGTTTTAGTGCAGATTGCAGCAAAGACTGTTCCCCATGTGATGCAGTCCTCCAAGTGTGGTGGGATCCCATTGGTAAACAGATTGTTAAAATTCTGTGTTTCTCATGAGGGCTAGTATTAGGCAATACTGCTTTGATTTGAGTAATTTTTCGAGCTATCCAGAATGGAATTTGTTTACGTTTTGTAGGTAATATACCTATGACTGAGTGTAAAGTCTGTGGTGTAATTTTTAGTGTATTTACCGGGTGAGGGGTTTGTTGTGAAATTTTTACTGTAGGTTGGACAGTAAGAGTCCGCATGACATATTGAACCAATTGTCTATAGATTTTATTTAACTTGAGTGGAATTTCAAAATCCTCGAAAGGTATATACTTATCCGGTGGTTCATCTTCTTTGTAGAAGTGAAACATAAGTGTGACAGGATTTGCTTCTGGGAAAACCATCCATGAATAGAATACCTCTGTCTGGTGATATTCATGTGCTTATATCACAAAAACTGCCCTACCACCTCTTGATGTTAGGCCATGTTTTATAAATGTTTTAGTGATGGCTTTCCTTAAATTTTGAGGAATGATTATATGATTCTCATCGGTTTCTTGGAAACCTGTATAGTTTAAAACTGCATTGGCTGGATCAGCCGCAGCTCCACCGGTTTCGGTGTTGTTATCCCCGTTTAGGGACATTTTTGTTTAATGAAAATTGCAGAGCAAGTTTCAAGGGAAAAAAGTTAAGGTGCACAATATTTTGGAACACTGTACCCTTCAACGTTGAACAAATCAAAAACGAATACATAGGATTTTTTGTCCTACTCAGCTATGGTGGATATTATCCCTTACCCACTCCTAACGTCTATTGGATTTTATGAGTATGGGGTCCCTGAGAAAAGCATGACTGAGTTACTTCAGTATCTAGCGTTAAATTAGTGTCTTACCAAACGTTGGGCACCATGTAGTGTAGTTCCTATATTCCAAATAGGCTCTGCGCATTGGAATAATATATACTATAGATTTGACATAGGACTGAGGTAAGTATGTCTCTATCGAGTATACTAAACTTAATTGTGCGTGTGCCAGCTAACTCAGAGGTCACTAGACACTTTCTCGAATAAACAAGAAAGGATTTGTTTCTGACAACCGCATAAACATGACAATTTTGTTTCCCCTAGTACCGGAATAATGTCTTCAAAGTCGTGGAAAGAAGAGAGAACTATTTCACTCAGTCAATCGTGCATGCTTCGTATCTACAGAGTTGTACAGAAATAATGAGACGGGCGTTTCAATAAAAGGATTGATTGAACAGTCTTATTTCTCAAGCAAGAGATATGAACTGCTACAATCGGTACACACAATGCGAAGTATAATGCATACAGCGAAAACAGTATTATAAAATAATACTGCAATAACATTGTCTGTTGCAATGACATATATAAAAATACATACATAAATAACACAGGCTAAAATACTCAACTGGTGCTTCTAAAATACGCCTACCACAATGTACCTAACCTAGGTCTAGTACCATGGAAGAAGTAGGTGCTGTCTTTAGCATAGGTTTAGTTTTGCCATTGATTGCCAAAGGTTTATCTAGGTTCTAATCAGCTCCATACTTTCGAATGAGAGAGGTTGGTATCTCTTTCTCGGGACTCGATTTCCCAACACCCCGCAAGGGGAGTCAGAAACACTGAAGCTGGACTCTCAGCAGGAGGATGACAGCGTCTAGTCAGTGAGTCAGCTGGAGAGTTGGTTTCCTTTGGCACTTGCTGTAGCGAACTGCGTCGTGCAAGTAGGTAGTCGAACTGCACCGAACCACACTGTGCTTTGCCATAGCAAGTGAAGGTATATTTATACCTTGAAGGTGTTTAGATATGCCAGTATTGATGTAAGAGTCAGGCATATGAACGTCATGAATGAACCCCTTAGGAATTGATGTTCATACATCATAAATGAGTTCTTGGAGAAATAAATATCCAGGCATGGGGAAGTCCATTCTGATTAAGAGTCTGGTTTTCCAAGAAATCGTTGTGACATAGATGAACGGATGGAAGAAGCCATGCCTGTATTTGGGTAGCATGGGCTATGCCTAAATAGGGACTGGATTCTATGCTTATATAAGGGCAATATGAATTGTACCTATATAAGGGCATGAATCAGGAAATTCATTCGGAATCTAAAATAGAACACAACAACCCAACCATACCAAGTGAGTTTCAACAGTCATTTTGTAATAACTACATTACTCTGGCAAAAGTCTTTGTCATTATTGCATAAGAATGAACCAATAAACCATGTGCAGTCATTATGATACCCTAATAAAGCATTTATAAGAAATAAACCTGGTGTTTGTATATTTGTTTCATATATTAGGCATCAAACTATAATGCTAAATCAACCCCTAAAGAACAACACTGTAAAAAAGCATTGCATTGCAACCATGCAGGTAACACCTAGAAAACACAACCACATGAACATTACATTTGCCCATTTTCAGACCTTCCTATATGTTACCATGCACCAGGCCCATAGGGAAGCAGCACTCAAAGCTGTAAAGCAAACACTTCATACATGAAAGAGCTTGTTACAATATTCACACCCAAGGAAGGTGATAATATTGAGGTCCCCCAACTTAAGACGAGGACCCAGACAGTACCCCTGGGAGAAAGGCTGCATTATGGTGAGTAATTTGGTGTTGGTCCTACCATCCTGGAACCACCACAAGCAGAGATGTGGGCAAAAATGTAAGTGAAATAAAAGGCCCTGCAAACCATTATGGAGTGAGTATCCTGAAAGAAATGAATAGTTGAAGAGAGTCTCTTCCGCTGTGCCGGAGAGAGCTGTGGTGTCAGTTTCCTTTTTGTTTTTTCTATTTCCAAGCAGCTTTGTGCCGCATTTCCCTTTATATTGATGTGCCTGGTCCCACTCGGACACTCCAGAGATTTCCTCAATTGGAGGGCAGCTCCGGGAGCGCTCCCCCAGCTGCATTCACTGGCTCCCCCCTCTCACAGCAGAATAGCATGTTGCCGCCTGAGCAGGCAATCTCCATTTGTGTCTGCTCGCAAATGTGCTAGGGGGTCACCTCTGACCCCCAAGACACAGGCACAGGGATCAGGGAGAGCGGATAACGTGGGGTTGTGTGCAGCACTCCCTCCATCTTCATTAGTGGTGGTGGGCCCAAGGACAGGCTCCCATGCGCAGCCCGCACATCTGTGCATGCGCGTGTTCACCCATGTTCACGAGTATCCAGCCACATGCGCCTTACCCTTGCTGTATCGCATTGACTTTATCTTAAAAGGCAGACACTGGTGGTAAGCAGGCACAGTCCGTTTGCCATGAGGTTGCTGCAGGTGAGACACTAGTAATGAGACTCACTCACAGTGAAAAGCTCTAAAAACAGGTGATCAAAAAAGAAACAAAAACTGCAGGGGAAGAGCCCAATACAGTAATGCTTATTGCCCTCTTTGTTGATTATCATTTTAATATGATTAGGGGTTTTGTATTGTTTTAATTTATAAGCCAATAGTTTCCCAACTTTATCTCCATTCTCGTTATATTGTTGGTGAATATAAAGTAATTTGCAAGCTGAATCTCTCCTCTCGCCAAAAATTGCCTACTCGTCTCCCTTCACTCTTGTAAGTAACCTTCTGCATGTGACTTTTTTCTGCCTGGCTGAGTTGGGCCTCTAAGTCCTCCTTTTTGCCTCTATCTAAGTGCTCAAAGGTAGCAGAATAAGCAATCAGATATCCCCAGATGGCCCCCATGCCAAATGGAAGAGGGTCAATATCAAGACCATTATCATTAATTTAAAAAAAATGTTTATTTGTTTCTTTAATGCTTTCCTATACTGTTAGGTCTAAAAAAGTTACCTTGTTGAGCATCCAAGGCCTCGTTTTGAGGTTTTAAGGGTGGTGTGGTGGATACCCGGAGCTCTAATGAACAGTGGTTGCATAGCACCTGCACCTCTATTGTGGAATCTAGGATATTTGGTTTGAGGTCTCTAGAAATTAAAAACAGGTCTATGCAAAAATGCTTTTATGAACATTTCAGTATAATATTTTTATTTACATGTTGACTCTTCCTTATATCTACCAGGTTTAGAACTTCCAAAGCCTCAGAGAGAGCTCCCGGACAGGTTGTTAATACAAAGCCCATCAGGGATCTATCCAGGTGGTGCTGGAGGACTGTATTAAAACCCCCTCATAAAAACCATACCCATTGAGAAGTGTTAAGCCTTGGGGAAGAGGTTGCCAAAATAAATGGTTCTAATTTTCATTTTGACCCTAGGCATTGATGATTGTGAATGCAAATCTGATTGGACCCTCTTTAATACCCAGCTTCTCGAGCCACTATTTACCCTTTAGTACAAAATCTAGACCTCCACAGAGGAGAATCGCTACTCCTTCTGATTTAGTCCTGTATGTAGAGTGGAACAGGGCCGGTAACAAATAGAAGCTATAGTCCCTGTGTGTCATTTACTAACAGATCGTTCTCCTGTAGCAGGGCCACGTCAGCTTCGTTGTTTTTGAGCCATTGCAAGATTGCCCTGCTTTAAAAAGAGAGTTAAGGGTGGAGGAGCTACGACAGCAAGCAAGATGGCCGTATAGATTCCCGGCTCCGCTGACCCCCGTCTCTCGCTCGAAGATCCTGTCGTATATCCTGGTTTCTCGCCCGATATCTGGGTGCATGAACTACTCTGCGAACTGGTGGCGCAATCCCGAGGATTTTCCGACATGGTGGAATGGAGTTATGTCGAGGTTTAATTTGAGGCCTAGCCCAGTCTGGAAGCCGGGGTCTCAAGTGTTGGTCTAGCCGGGTCCTAGTTGAACAACAGCAGACCGGAGAGAGCACAGGGTCCGGGCCACGGAACTTCCGACATCTTTATGATTGATTTGCTGCTGATCGGCTGCCTGGAACTGTACCGGAGGTGCGGAGACAAGTGATGCACGAGGTGGTGTGCGTGGGGGTCCGAGACCCGGGGGCCTGGCGTTCGTAGCGCCGGTGCCGTTGAATCGGAGACTTGGTGCGCACTAACGCCTACTGACGATCGGTCCCTCAAGGTTCATTCCTGCTCCGCCTAATCTTACCCCGGGGAAGGCGCCTCTCCGTGGGGGTCAATATGCTTGATGCTATGCGAAACCCGGCGAAGCGGGTCGAGTGCGGCCCGTCATTGTGGTCAGTGATGGCGGCCCTTGAGGCACTTCAGGCGACTATGAAGACCCAGGCCTGGAATCTGATGTTGGCGGTGGACGGACTTAGAGGATCAGGACCGGACTCTGAATTGCTGCCTGAGACCCGATGGCCTGTTCCTTTCCCTATTGCTACCCCTGCGATGCCATTTGACCCGGTTCTTGGAGCTTTCTATGCCCCTACAGAAGTGGAACGGTTCGAGCATGTGGAGATTGGTGTTGCACCTACAAAGTCGGAATCTTTGGAACTGCAATTGGCGGAACATTTCACTGCTTTTCCCGATTTGGAGACGTTTGCTCGTAATTGTGATCTGTGTGGGACTGTGCCGCACCCCCTTCCCAGCTGGTCCATCAAGATGGCGGATGGGATAGTGCCTGGTCTTAGAGTCGGGAAGGGGCATCGATGGACTCGGGCGTCTACTTTGGGACTTGCCATCCTTTCTTCGACTAATGGACTATGTCTCGACAACTTCTGTTTGACCTTTGACAATTTTACAGTGAGGCGCTTTTTATCGGAGGGGATCAGCAAATTTGATCTACGGGGCCAAGGCTGAGACTGTTGTTTGAGGTTTCACAATATTGATCTTTCGGTAACGGGACTGCTTTATTTGGTTACCGGAGTCCGGGGCGGGATTTCTGGTTTCCTCTGATGTACTGTTTTATTGTGGTCCGCTTGACTTTGTTAACATTGCGGGGGACTCTCTTGTTAAGACGGGGGGGGAGAGTCCGGGAATGCGTATGACACAGCCCTCCTCCATTTCTCCCTTTTGGGCAGGGTTTTAGTCCCCTCTTTCTTTCCCTTTTCCTTTTTTCCCTTTGTTCTTCTATATTTCGGGTTCATTTCCGGGGCGACAGGCACGCTGCTAGGGGGGTAGGCCGTAGTCATCTACAGGGGTGCAGGGTGGGGAGTTGGAGGGGGGGAATTTTGTTTTTACTATTTGTTTCTATGGCCTTTTTTTTCTTATTATCTTTCTTTGCCTTTTCTTTTGTTTCTTCTTTTTCGGGTCAGCGTAGTGGGTCTATTCCTTTGTCAATTGTCGACTTTTTATCTGTGCCAATACTTTCACGGTACTTCAGTACCATTGGGCGGGCGCTCCACTGGTGCGAAATTAATTGTATGCTTGTTGATCCTGAATCGTATGCCTAAGCGCCACTGTTTTGAATGATATCGACCTAACTGTGGACTTCCTACTGTTTTGCCCTCCCTTTATACACCTTTGTGATATTGTATGGCACCTGATCCTTCTATCTTATGTTATAAAATGGAACCTTTATTATCCTGCTATTTGTATAGTATGCTATGTTGCCAGTTTTAATTGAAGTCGTGCTGTATTCGCCTCCCGGAAGGCCGAGTTTGGTTCTAATTGCTTGATTGAAATGATATTGATTAGCGGCCAGCCCTGGTGGTTGTAGGCCCATACTTGTAACTGGTTGAAGTATCAATAAAGGTTTTCCAAAAAAAAAAAAAAAAGAGAGTTAAGGGCTTTTTGGGTCACCACTTTTAGGAGAACTGTCATGAATTCCTAAACAGGGCGGCTCCTCCGTGAGAACGGAGGAGTGTCGCTGCACCAGATATGAAAATTAAAATGGTAATAAAGTTAATTTATCACCATTCTATTTTTCATCTGCATGCCCTGAAACGAGTGTCAGGACGGGCGGGGCCACTGCTGCGCTGCTGCTGAGAAGCAGCAGTGAGCTGTGCGCTTCAGTTTAAAGTGAGCATGTCTTATTGGCCGGCCATCTTGTGACAGCCAACCAGACATGCACATTTTAAAATTCTCTAACCTACCTGCTTTAGACAGCTAGGCTAGAGCAAGCAAAAGTCTCCAGGGCCCTCATTAGTGCTGCTAAAGGCCACTCCCTCCATTCCTGGTGCTGCTCTCTTGCTGGTGAGAGCAGCGTCAGGATTGGTTAGGGGCATTTGCTGGAGACAGAGCAGAACATGGACAGAGTGATGAGGATACCAGACGTTATGAAGAAAGCACGGTAAGCGGTTATTTCTTTTTATTTACACTTACCACTCACCTTGCTTGCATGCACACAACAATCACACATTTGCTCGTCCCCTCATTCTGATTACTTGCCAATCGCTGCTGATACTAAGCAGTTGCGTTGCCAACCCCTTTATGGCAAATCTTTAACATACTTCCCTACAGCCATCCCAATGTTTCCCACAAAGATCCAGTCACTACTACTCCCCCTTCCCTCCACCCACTTGGTCAGGAACCACTATTGCATGTAGCAGAACAGTAGTGGTTCGAGAAAAAAGGATTTGTAATAACAACAAGAAAAGAAAATTACAACTAATAACTGAAACTCTCTGGGATATCCCCTAAACGGTATCCTTTGAATGATGGGAAGGCTTATCAGTCTGTAGAAAGGTGGCCGGGATAGTTCCATGAAAAAAAGTAGATATCTGCCAGCCAAACATGCCTTAAAGGACATGATGTTGGTACTCTTCTTGATGCTTTGCTTGCAAGGGGGGGACTGGGCGCTAAGTTTGTTATTTGTTGGAGGATGGTGTTTGATATCTTTGTTTCGTTGTCATTGTTGTTGTCAGAGCTCTTCCCTGTCCTTGGCTGTTGGCATGTATCTCCCTCTCCCCTCAGTGGAGAATGATCATTTTTATCATCAGGTAGTCATGTTCCTAGTAGACCCTGCCAGTCTCTTAAAACAATATGCTTAAGCTTTGTTGTAAAGTGTAGATTGACTGGGTAACCCCATCTGTAAGCAATTTGTTCTTTCTACAAGTGGGTCCTCATTTATTTGAATTCCTTTCATCATGACAGGGTGTATGTAGATATCATTTAATAGAGCGTAATTATGTCCCATTTAAACTGGATTGTTTCTTCTTTTTAAGCCTATCCAAGGAAGTTTTCTTGATCCTGAAAGTAATAGATTTGTGTTAACACATCCAGTTTCAGGTTGTTTGCACTGCTCGGACTCTAACATTACTCTATGAGTACAATCTAAGTGTACTAACTGATTAGCGGGGCATTGGAGCAAGTGTGCAAATAATTCCTGGACATAGGTCTCTAGGTCCCGGACATCTATGTACTTATTGATGCCCTGCAACTGTATGTTTTAGCACCTTGCTTGATTTTCAAGATCATTAATCTTCTCTTCCATTACCTGGTATCACGGATTTAGGTGATTTGGAGGGCTTGCTCATCCTTCTTGTTAGCCTGTTCGGCTAGGCTTCCCTTTACTTGATCCAGGCAAATGTAAGCTCTCTGAAGGGCGTGATCTGGGCCAACATTTCTGATCCTCTTTGCAATAGAAGTGTAAAGTCCTATCCTGTGGCAGGGGCTTGCTATTTAGTCATGCTGGGCATGCACGGTTCCTGGGCGATTCCGGCACCATCGGAGCCCGTTTGGTGTCTGGTTTTTGACTCTGGAGTATGTCTTTAACAGAGGATGCCTGAGGTGCCTTGTCTCCATTGCTGTCCCTGGCCTATGCATAGGGCATAGTTTTCGGAGGAAGGTTTTACCAGGATGGACCCCCATGTGCTTTCACCTGGTTCGGGGGAAGGAACACCTTATCCCACCAACAATTTGTGGAATGAGTTCTTCATTTTATTTTAACGAGCTGCAAGCGGTGGGGTTATATCGAATTGACAGCCCAGCGATAATCCTGCAGGGGTGGCCGGAGGTACAGAGCACCTTGCCAGTTTCCTCGAAAGTCCCTCCACGTGATTTGGGTCGCAATAGATAGTGGTAAGAAAGAGGGACACATCTCATTCACTCTTAGGTGACACTAGCCCTAAGACTTCCTCTTGAAGAGCAGCAATGCTCGAATTACCCACCAGAGAAGACTCTGGGTGCGACTTTCTATTTGCCTTTGCTACTTGGTAAACGCCACACATGCAGTCAACATTCCTCCACCACTTCTCAGCAGTGGTTAGGGTTCATTTTGGGGGACAAAATCATTGTTTGTGGACTCTGCGGGCCCAGAGCGTGGAGCTTAGCAAAGAGGTGTCTTCGTGGGTCTCCGACTTAGCCACAAAACCCCTGGTAATGTTCCTTTGTAATGTGGCACACTTGGAAAATACTTAAATATGTCAAGGACTTTCCTCAGGAATTTTCTGCAAAACCTATGGCTTGATGCTCAATACATATGAACACTTATGCTGCAAATGTCATCACCCAGTTCTATAGATTTGATATGTTCCTAGTTGTGGAGTCACCCCAGCCCATTCCGAAAAAACCTGGGAAGTATCAGGCCCATCTGTTTCTTAATACATCAAAAGTTACTCTTTGAATAGTCACTTTTGATGTATGAAGAAAGAGATGATTAGCAAGTACTAGAGTTCAATTTATCTAGTCTACATTAGGATTTTAACTTGTATATACTTTATGAATTGTATATGTATTTTATCAGATGTTATATGTTTGCACTTTATTATTGATGTGATATGTGTTTTGTTATTGTCTCACATTCGAAGTGTTGTTCGTTGAGTTTCATTATTTATTGTGAATGTATTAGTATTATTAGATGTGCTGTGGATTTCCCTCTTTTCGTCGATTAGAATATTTATATGCTCGATAGTCTCTAAAGGATAGAATTTGTAATGTATCTACCTGCTAAATGAAATAACAACAAATAAAAAATATAATAAATATCAGAAATGGCATATTCATACATGGCTTTTATTGTGTAGTTACATATAAATCTACTGCTTGCCAAGGGGTTCTTTATTGCATTGCTGGTTAGAAATTCTAGTACATGGAGTGTGCCTTTTTGAGTTTCTGATAAAAGCTTGCAGTGTAATTTAAACAGATATTTTGATGAGTAATGAGCTGCATTACGCCAACTCATTGCAAAGCTTGGAAGGCTGTTTGATAGACAGGTGTGCCACAATTCAGGTACGGCACTCCATGCAGCTACTGATAGGGTAATAGGTTTTTGCATTCTAGTGTCTGAGTAGAAAGTAGCTCACTTAAGGCCTCAATAAAATGCTCCAGGAGTTGAGCCAAGTACTTCTGCTTTCCTGGCATCTGTAAATCTCGAGGGGGAGTTCTTGACCATTATTGTGAGACCCATTAAAAATGGGGAATTACATCAGAACCTTGAACACTGCACTCGACTCTCACTGTAAATTCTTTCTAGAGTTTGACACAGGAATTGTGGCTGTACGATGGTGAAGTGCACAAGATCGTTGGTGTCCCTGTGCATCTGGTCATTCCAATGGGGACAGTGACTAATAATTGGTCCTATCAGAAGTACAAGGGCACTTTTAATGAGAGGTGCAGAAGGGGGCATTGGAAGATCTCACCTGCTGTAATGAACTAGCATCTTGGAAAACTTTTTTCCCTCATTTATGGTATCCCTGTTGGCCACCTGCATGACGAGGGATCCCTCGCAGAACTTCCTCTGTCGAGGAGGGATTTTTGCGTTTACACTCCGTTGGAACTCTGGGCAGACAACACGAGATCAGTAAACAGTAGAATTGATGCCTCTTGGTACACATTTTCTGCATGTCAGGAACATTTACCAATCAAGCAGATTCTACATTTTCTATTGTGTGGGATATACCGCTAGTATCCTTGACCCTCTAAATGGGACACATTTCAAAGGAACACGTGTCCAGGTACCTGATATGATTTCAGGTGTTTTATAAGTTGTTGAATCGAATATTTCTTTTTGTTTGTATTTATGCACATTATATAAATGCTTACCAAGATAAGTGTATCCATTTCCTTCTACCAAAAGATGCCTTTGAGGTACATAGGTCGCATTTATAGGATGCATGCAGTGACGTCACTCGGTGGACACTGCTCTTAACAACAACGAGTGATCTGGTATTTCTGGATCTGAAATGAATAGGTCGGGAAATACCAGACCCAGTTGTAACTCGGGAGTTTACGAGGAACCTAGAACGTGAGCTATAAAGACCACGGGCAGAGTTACAACTTCTAGCGCATCAGCAGGGATGCGCCAGAACAGTTGCGACACGCCAAACCACCCGTACGCCACCACTGATGCGCCGCATTTACAATGCGGAGCATCGAGGTGCACAGATGGGCAGGTGCATGTCGCATCCCCCACGGAAAGGCAGCGCATTGCTGGAGTCGCATTGCAAGCGCGACGCAGCTCCAGCAAGGCTCGGGGTGCCCCTATGTCTAACATGCTGCGTCAATCCTTACGCCTGCTTCAAGCAGGCGCAGGGTTTTGACGCAGCATGGCCGTAAAAGTGACTGAGTGAAATCTTGTAGATTTCACTCAGCCACTTTTCCGAGGCGTTCCTGTGCCTGAAACCCCCGCCCCCAACCCCCCCGTGCCGGAACCCCACATGTGACGCAGGGCTTAACAACGTGACGCCTCTCCCAGATGCGTCACGTTGTAAATACCCCGCAGCATGGCGCTGGCTTTGCGCCACCGCTGCATCACAAAAGTGAAGCAACGGCGGCGCAAACGTGGCATACGGGGCTTGTAAATCTGCCCCCACATTTTCAATTGAGAATAGGGTATTGACTTTGAGTAATTGAAAGTTATCTTCCTAAAAATATATCTGTAGATGATGTGTCTCCTTACAGAATGGCTAAGAATGCAAATGAAAATACAGGGGATGGAGACGACGGACAATATGGATTCAGTTGGAAAATGTTTACAAGTTGGGATTACTTAATAGGTAACCCTGAAACAGCAGACAACAAGTTTGCATCTATCACAACCAGCTTTAAGGTAATCTATTTTTTTTTTATAAAAATGCATGAATGATATACTAATTCTTCTGTTCCACTTTCAGACATTGTTTAAGATGTAGAAAATATACCCAGCTTGAGACTTCAGGATCTCATCAATTATAACTTACAGTGTCATTTAGACCTTAGTTGGGAGCCTGGGAGAACACCAGGATGGTGAAGGACATGTCCTCCACTCCTCTGGAAGATAGTCCTAAGAATATGTTTGACATTTCCCATTTTTTTATAAAAGCATGAAACTTGGTAAAAAGTCTTGTTTGTAGCCAAATTGCAAATTTAAGCATTGTAAGCACTGACCTCCAACCTTAGAGAAAACCTACAAGGCAGGCGCGGATATGTGCCTTCAAGTGAGCTGGCGAAGGCAATGAACTTTGCCTTGCGGGCACCATGTGTGATGCGCCCACTCAGCAAAGTTCTTTTGTTTTGAAAAAAACAAATTCTCAAAGTATGAGTTTATTTATTGAAAAAATACATCTGGCCTGATGTGTAGGGAGTTTTCTCCTTGTAAATTGGGGTGTTTGTTTTATTTTTCAGAGCAGGACCTGAGCCTCACATGGTCGTCCTGGATAAAGAAATCTAGTCATGCTCCCTGCCCTACAGAAGGCACTGGGTCCACTGCAGTGATCTGATTTCAGATAGCGTGACAGGCTAATATTCTGCCTCTGTAAACCTGCAGACCTCACCCCTCTAAATGGAGTAGGGAAAGGGTGGGAGTTGGTAGTACTGCTAAAGGAAATGGCCCTATGGTCATGAACTGTTGGGATCTCTCTGGCTCGCACTACACTTGCGCTCGTGCTGGGGACAGCTTCGTTCCAACTTGGAGCGTTCTGGCTAAGTTCTGTGTTGGGCAGTTGCTGCCTGGGAGCTGTCAGGACTGGTCACGAATAAACGAGCTACCAACTTACCTATGGTCCGCTTTTCTTTTCACAAACCCTTTTAGCACTGATCGAGGATAAGAGGGAAACTACTTTGTGACCCATAATTGTCACCAATATAAAAACATCACTGTCGCAAGCAACGTGCCTTATTCTTAATTTCACAGAAATATCTTGACAGCGTAAGTAAACGAGCAGGAATCCTACTATGTTCAGCCGCAAAGGAGCAGTACGGACCGCAATGAGACTCTCAAATTTGTGAAAAGGCTGCTTTATTGAAGACAGGTGCACCTTATAAAAACATACCCTTGACCTTTGCCTTACAAAACTAAAACTCGCTAAACATTGATTTATTTACTTATCCTCCTCCCTCACCCCTGAGGTTTCCCACTCTTCTTTCTTTGCAACAATTTAACAACCCCAACTCAGTCATTAACTGTTGAACCTTTAAACCCTGCAACATCTTCTCTAATTCTCTAAAGATATATCTAACTAACAGCCTGATTCATCAAGCTGATATGCGCTCGCAAAGGGCCAGATTCTGAGAATCTGGCCCTTTGCGAGTGCGATTTTTGCATTTGGGATTCATCATCCCAAATGCAAAAATTGGTAATAGCGATTTCGCTATTTTGCGACGAATTACATTTAAGGAATCTCTATTTGAGATTCCTTAAATGCAATTCATCATCCATTTAAAAATTGCTAATTCGCAATTTCGGCCCGCTATTTACCGCGAGGTCAAACCTCGTGGTAAATAGCGAAAACTCAGAAAAATGCTTTTAAAAGCATTTTTCTAAGTTGCATGTTGCACACACACATGTCCTTTGGACATATGTGTGCGCAACACCTGTTTCAATTTGCATTTAAGGGGTGCTTCAGGGTGTCCTTTGGATACCCCTGGCACCCTTTAAATCGCTATCTTATTTGCGATTAGCTAATTGCTAATCGCAAATAAGGAATACTCCCCATTCATTCCTATGGGCCTTTTGGTCCATAGGAATGAATGGGGAGTTATTCCTTATTTGCGATTAGCAATTTGCTAATCACAAATAAGGATTGTGTAGGAATCGCAAATCTTTTTGCGATTCCTACATGAATCCCGTTTTGCGAGTCTGTAATAGCGATTCCTTATGAATCGCTATTATAGACTCGCAAAACGGGTCTATGATGAATCAGGCTGTAAGTATCTCCCATCATAACCTTATTACCCGCTCTCGTAGTAACTTGTTCCCAACCCTAAAGTAAACTGAAAACCTGTACAGAACTAGGTACCAGACAGACGCCTTGCACCTGCTTCCAGCCACAACCAAATACATTCTTTTTAACTCCCTCCCCACCCCCACCTGCACTCCCCAACCTCGGCCTCCCTACCTACAACCCTGCCCCCAGGGACCTCCTCTCTACTGAGAGGGGGGGACTGAAAATTGATGTCACTGTCCCTGTCTGAACCGGCTACCGTGGCACCTTCCCAAAATGGTGGCATGGCACCTGAAATAGCCGGGTAAAAAACCCCAGCCCACCAGCCCAAAGGGAGACCAACAAGAGCTCAATGAGGCCAGGGCTGATCCCAGCGTAAAAAGAATAGTTGATGGACAGAATGCAGAACAATGTCATACATTCTCCATCGTTTTTTTTTCTGCTCACCATGCCATTCCAGTTTGAACCCAGCCATATGCAAATCAGTCTTGACCCTCTGCCCCATGGGAACAGTCCAGCAGCCCAAAAACTCTGGGGTGTGCGAGCCTCTCTTGTGATCGGCAGCCCCCCCACCCCGAAAGCCCCATTGGCCTTCCTGTTGACATTAACAAGATGTGTAGAATGCTGATGGTAGTGCAATAAAAGAACATATATATATATATATATATATATATATATATATATATATATATATATATATATATATATATATATATATATATATATATATATATATATATATATATATATATGAGACTGCTCCAAGTTTTCGTAGTTTGCACCACAAAAGACCAGCACTCACGGTGGCGAGCTTTTAAGATTTTATTCAGCTCACGGTGTCCAGATGCGTTTCGGCTATCGCCTTCGTCGATGGTAACATGGCGCCGCCGAAACGGCCGTTTTTTATGTTCAAACATCATTAATGGATATAGTAATAGGACAACAGCGCTAAATATCAGTCGCCATCTTAGAGTAGTGTAACATATTTTAGCATTTGCAATCGGAATGAAATACAACTTGCGTCGACGTTATTACATATAACCACATATTACAGTTATTATAGTGCCCATAGATGAGGTAGCCTATTCATACTTATGTTACATTCATAACGCCCTTGGATGGGCTGGTGGATCTCATTATTGTTCATGTTACAATTGAGCTCCTAGATGAGCTATAGCACTACAATGTCCACAATGTCCATAATTATAATCAACCACCTGCAATAAAAAATCAAAGCCCAAAAGGTGTAATCATACATCAGATCCAGTTACAATCTATCTTTTCAGTTCAAATTACATCAATTATCCCCTAAATGTACTACCAGTTCCTCATGCGAATTCAAGCCTCCAGGTGTTTTGGTGTTAAGATCAATAATATACCTAGACTCAAGTCTCCTAAGGGTCATCAATCTATCTCCCCCCCTAGGGTTCTGCGGTACATGGTCTAAACAAAAGTATGTCAAAAGGTTTCTATCCCCATTATGAAATTCTTTAAAATGACGAGCTACTGGGTATGTCAGGTCTCCATTGTTTATGGCCCTAGCGTGTTCTAAAACCCTCATTTTTGCTTGATGAATTGTGCTTCCTACATATTTCAGTCCTCACGGGCACTGCAAGCAGTACACTGTGTACGGTGTGCAGCAGGTCAAAAATTTGTTTATCGCTCTTGGCTGTCTCATTCCTGGTATTTGGAATGTAGAGACTTTCTTACTTCCAGCACAGGCTTTGCATTTTTTACAAGGGTGGAATCCTTTTAGGTCCTTTTCAAAACCCTTCAACATGACCTTTTGGGTATAACTATTAGTGAGGCTATCTCTGAGGGACCTGGCCTTACGAAAAGTTATCAGGGGTCTCTTCGGAATATCCATTCCGATAACTGGGTCCATTTGTAAAAGTTTCCAGTGTCTGCATTTCGGCGATAGCCTTCTTCAGCGCCCTTCAATGTTAGGAACCTCTCCCTAATTGATTCCTCCTGTGTAAAATACCGGCAGGCACTTGAGTTCCCTCCCCCTAATGCAGTCAGCACACCAATGGCAGTCCGAGTTAAGCATGATGGACTCCATGTCCCAGCATGCACAGTCTTTGGCGATGCAAGGTAGGTGGCGTGGGGGGGTTGGAAAAAAACAGTAGGTCAGTGCCCATTGCAGGAGGGGCGGTGTTCGTAGAGGAGAGAAACTCACGGTGTCTGCCCTGGGTCCCCTATATCAGCAGCAGCCAGTTCTCCCAGGCAAGGATGAAGAGCAGGGGCAGTCAAATGTGAGACTCCACGCCCACTCGAGATAAAATATCTCCGTCTGCTCCCCTCAGGTCAGAGATTAGTGGCGGATAGGTAGGATCGAGAGACAAGAGGAGGAGAAAAACGAAGGGGGAATTTAATGAAAGGGGGCAAGGTAGACCCTTCTTGACCCCCTAGGAATGATGTTGGGGTTATTAAAGGGTCCCGTGGGGCAAATAAAAAAAAAAAATAGGATTTTTTGCGGTAGAAGCGCTTCCCGGTTCGCGAACCGGGTAGCGAAACGGGAATTCGCCATTTTGTGTTTCGTTTTAATTAAATTACAAGATGGAGGAAAAACAATGTGAGAAGTGGGTATAAGGGGGTACGGGAGACGTATCCTGACCCCCTATGTTTTCTGAGGGTGGCTGAGGATGCTCATATATGTTGATACTTGTCTTCCAGCGGCTGCGCGTGAGCGTTTTATTTATTTTTTGCTGCGTGACGTCTGTTAACGTTCGATTCGAAGGAAATCAGGAGGTGTTGACCGCCATTTTGACACTGCGAGTAAATATATTGTTAAAAATAATTGTTATAAATTAATCTGTATTGATAAACATTGTCTGCGCCATCTTGCTTTTTTCCAATGCCACACTTTTGTCGTGCACGGCAGCCATTTTAGATGCCTTGACCAGACCTACTCTCTGCACGCCGCCGATCCTCAGCATGGCTCCCCACCCTCGCAAGCATCTCCCCCACGCACTGGTCACCCCCGCTCTCTCTCTCATGCAGGGGTCATAAACCTCCCCCCATCTGCGCTGCTTTTCCCTGAGAATCACACCCCGTGCCCGCCCGACACCTCCCTTTCACCTTATTCACTACCGCACCCTCTGACACTCCTCTTCCTCTGTGTCCGATTGTCCAGGCCGGTCCCAGGCTATCACCTAGCCTGCGGAAGTAGTTTATGGCCCCAACGGTAAAGAATCACCCCTCTTCAAAGGAGTTACAGATCAAGGCCCCCACCCCATGAGATCCGTCACACCACACGCGTTCCTACTATCTGATAACGATCCTGTATTGTGATTGGGGAGGGGATTCTCACTGTGAGGATGTGTGGGACCGAGCCTGAAGCGGAAGATTCCAGGGACGCCTTTTTGTACATTAAAGTCTTCAAAATTATGTGTCACATTAAAAATATATAGCACTCCAACAAAGTAGTAGGATTATAACACTTTAATAACTTATAAATATATACAACGCTCCAACAAAGTAAACACGTTAAAAAAAAAACATTTAAAACAAAGCAACAATGGTCTTCTGTGAGGTGGCGTCAGTAGCGGTCTGTTGTGCGAATAGTCCGAAGGCAGCACAATGCGCTGAGATCTGGACGGCACCCAGGTGATGTCCTTTACTTGCCGCACTGGTCTTGGCATCCTACAATGCTGCGCCGAAAAACGGCGTGGGGCGCCCCGGGGGGGGGGGTGCGGCGTGAACGGGTCTCTCCAGATGGATGCTCCTCTGCTGCAATGGGGCGCCCCTTTAGCGTTTCATTTGCCATTCAGCGGTTTTCCGCCCGCTTTTGCTGCACTGTGCCTCGTCAGTAGCGGCCTGTTGTGCGAATAGTCCGAAGGCAGCACAAAGCGCTGAGATCTGGACGGCACCCAGGTGATGTCCTTTACTTGCCGCACTGGTCTTGGCATCCTACAATGCTGCCTCGAAAAACGGCGTAGGGGGCCCGGGGGGGGGGCGTGATCGGGCCTCTCCAGGTGGAGGCTCCTCTGCTGCAATGGGGCGCCCCTTTAGCGTTTCAGTTGCCATTCAGCGGTTTTCCGCCCGCTTTTGCTGCACTGTGCCTCATCCGCCATTCAGTTGTTTATTGCCCGCTCTTGCGGCTACAGCGTCTTGCCCACCATCTAGTTGAATTGCGCCCACTCTTGCGGTGCAGCGATAGGTGGCTGCCACAGGACTCTTAAAATGGCAGCCGGCTCTTCGGATTTGGGCCTG
Source organism: Lissotriton vulgaris (assembly GCF_964263255.1). Classification (NCBI taxonomy): domain Eukaryota; kingdom Metazoa; phylum Chordata; class Amphibia; order Caudata; family Salamandridae; genus Lissotriton; species Lissotriton vulgaris. Next base: position 91,933 of record NW_028248682.1, read on the forward strand.
GTCCACTAAAATGGCCCTGGGACACCTTGGAACTCGGACGCTTGCCTGCTAGGGCTTGGGCCCCTTTCTCGAAAGCGTCCCCTCAGCCTTGAAGATTCTACAAAATTCATGGGGGCCCCCGACTCCCACAGGCTTCCGGTGGGGTGCGGCTGCCATGATTGCTTGCGGAATGGCCACGACGGAGCTACGAGATGGTGGTGCTCTCATGCTGACGCCAGCTTCACTCTGAAACATCCAGAAACACTGTAGACTATCAATTTGATGACTTCCGGTGGAGCCTCAACGTGACCCGGTAGGGAAGAACTTGCCCTCCCCTCTTTTGACTGATGGTTCTTGTTGCCTGTCCCCTCTGTTGTCATCTAACGGAACCTTTTTAGATTGCCGAGTGAGAAAAAAAACAGGTGGGGCTTTCATCGTTTGGGAAAAAAATGTTTTAATCCAATGAAAAGTGTTATTTTTCGGTCATATGATCAAGCATTTCATTATTAGGAAACCAAAAGTAAAATGAACCAATGAAAAGTTTTATAAAGAAGTCACATGACCTGTTATGTGGCTTTGGGCTATAAAAAGCCTACAAAATCCGTTGGCCTGTGAGGCGGCGTCAGTAGCGGACCGATGTGCGAATAGGCCGAAGGCAGCACAATGCGCCGAGATCCGGATGGCACCGAGGTGGTGTCCAGCAAGTTGCCGCACTGGTGTGGCCATCCTACAATGCTGCGCCGAAAGACGGCGTGGGGTGCCGGGGGGGGGGGAGGCGGCTCGAACTGGCCTCTCTCGCCTTCCCAGGTGGAGGCACCTGATGTGCAGTGCGGCGCCCCTTACCGTTTCACTCGCCGTCCAGCAGAGTTGCGCCCGCACTTGCTGCTACAGTAGGCTGAAGGCAGCACAACGCGCCGAGATCCGGATGGCACCGAGGTGGTGTCCAGCAAGTTTCACTGGTGTGGCCATCCTACAATGCTGCGCCGAAAGACGGCGTGGGGTGCCCGGGGGGGGGGGGGGAGAGGCGGTGTAAACGGACCTCTTCCGCCTCCCCAGGTGAAGGCACCTCATCTGCAGTGGGGCGCCTCCTAGCGTTTCACTCGCCTTCCAGCCGAGTTCTGCCCGCTCTTGCGGCACAGTGCCTCACCCTCCATCCAGCTGAGTTCCGCCCGCTCTTGCGGTACAGCGTCTCGCCCTCCATCCAGCTGAGTTTCGCCCGCTCTTGCGGTACAGTGACTCGAACGCGCCGAGATCCGGATGGCACCGGGGTGGTGTCCAGCAAGTTTCACTGGTGTGGCCATCCTACAATTCTGCGCCGAAAGACGGCGTGGGGTGCCCGGGGGGGGTAGGCAGCCCAAACGGGCCTCTCCCTCCTCCCCAGGTGGAAGCACCTCATCTGCAGTGGGGCGCCTCTTAGCGTTTCACTCGCCTTCCAGCTGAGTTCCACCCGCTCTTGCGGTACAGTGACTCACCCGCCATCTAGCTGAATTGCGGCTACTCTTGTGGTGCAGCGATAGCCGGCTGCAACAGGACTCTCAAAATGGTGGCCAGCTCTTTGGATTTGGGCCTGGTCCACTAAAATGGCCCTGGGACACCTTGGAACTCGGACGCTTGCCTGCTAGGGCATGGGCCCCATTCACGAAAGCGTCCCCTCTTTTGACTGATTGTTCTTGTTGCCTATTTCTTCTGTTGTCATTTAACGGAACCTTTTTGTACTGCCGAAAGGTGTTCTGGTCCGACCGCTGGTTGGTGGAGACATTTTGACTATATCCTGGACCTGCCCGGCCTCGCCCAAAATGGCGCCGGTATAAATGGGACTCGTAACTCCTTGTTGTGTATTGGTTGCCCAACCTTGATATCACGAGATACGTATGCAGTTTTGAAGCACATGGCGGGCGGGGACGAGAATTGATTTAACATTTGGACATCCCTATTGATATTAAGTTCTGATGTGTTATTGATTACTGTACTATTGAAAGTTCGAATTAACGTCACCCATGGTACTTGCCCGCAAATGTATATCTAGATCATTTTATTGTAACTGGCCCTGTCGTACTTTAATTATAAAATGTACGTCCACCGATTCCGCAAATGTTAGACACCTTAGTTCTTGCAACCTAATGGGTCGCCCGTTACGTTCTTCTACAGTGTAAATGTCCCCTCATCATATACGATTCCTTTTTGCTCCGTGGCCGGCCCATGTGGTTATAGGCCCGTATTTGTATACTGACATTTTCACAATAAAGGTTTTTAAAACAAAACATGGTAGTAGTACCTACATTGGTAAAGTTTTGAATAATAACCACAGTTTTCGAATCAGTAAAAGGCAAGTGAAATAAAGCAGTCCAATTACATGACGGTTAAAAGGTATAATACGCAGGAACGCAGTAAGGATAAATGGTCAAGGGCTGTTGTGTTTTCCACTCATGCAACATAAAGTGATCGATAAGAATCCGATATTCATGCCTATCAGCAACTAAGACAGCAGGCCGAGCCTCTTTTGTTCAACGGCTCCCTCATGGGATGAAGAAACGCCCTTTTTCTCGAAATAGGAATATTTTACTTGCAGGACAGTTGTAAATTTCCCGGGAAAATACATTAGCCTGGAACATTGTTAGTTATAAACTGTAAATGCATCTGGGTCCTTTGCTTTACAAGTCAGAGTGAGAAAAAAAAAGGTGGGGCTTTCATCATTTGGGAAAAAAAAAGATTCGAAAGCAATGAAAAGTTATTTTTAGGTCATATGACCAAGCCTTTCATCATTAGAATAACAAAAGTAAAATGAACCAATGAAAAGTTTTATTACAAGTCACATGACCTGTTATGCTTACGTTACGCGCTGCGTGCCGCACTCTGGATCGTTTCCGGGAAGCTGCGCCTCGCCACCGGACCACTTCCGGGTGCGCTAACACGGCACGTCATATGACGCATTACGCGACAACGCAGGTCCAGAATATAGTCAAAATGTCTCCACCAACCAGCGGTCGGAACACAACCCCTTTCAGCAGTCCAAAAAGTTCTGTTAAATGACAAGAGAAGGGACAGGCAACAAGAACCATCAATCAAAGAGGGGAGGGCAAGTTCTTCTCTACCGGGTCATGTTGGGGCTCCACCGGAACTGATCGAATTGGTAGTCTACAGTGTTTCTGGATGTTTCAGACTGAAGCTGGCGTCAGCATGAGAGCACCACCATCTCGTGGCTACGTTGTGGCCATTCCGCGAGCAGTCATGGCAGTCGCTCCCCACCGAAACTTTACGGGAGTCAGGGTCCCGGTGACTGTTGTAGAATCTTCAAGGCTGAGGGGACTCCTAGCAGTCAAGCGTCCGAGTTCCACGGTTGCCCAGAGCCATCTTTGCAGGCCAGGCCCAAGTCTGTGGAGTCGACCGCCATTTCGTGAGCTCCGTAGCAGCCGCCTGTCGCTGTACCGCAAGATTGGGTGCAATTCCGTTGGATGGCGGGTGAGACGTTGTAATAGCAAGAGCAGGCGCAATTCAGCTGGCCGAGCGAGGCACTGTGTCGCAAGAGCGGGCACAAGTCAGCTGGTCGAGTGAAGCGCTGGGGTGTAGCTGAGAAACCTCCACCTGAGGAGGTGGGGAGGCTTGTTCGCGCCGCCTCTCCCTTCTACTGCACCCCACGCCGTCTCCTGGCGCAGGTATATGTGATGGTCGGACCAGGGCACCGCAGGACGTGTCTTCAGGTCAAACGGATTGTGAGACAAGGTGTGGAGCAGGCGCAATTATCTTGGGGGCCTCCGTCAAGCGGTTCAGGGAGGCACCGCATCACATTGTTTTCCAATGCAGTCAGGTCCACAAACAGCCCCCACTTACTTTGAGAATAGTGAAGCTGCAGCAGGTGCAAATAAGCTTCAGACAGTGTTACAAGCGCTGCTCCGAACCCTCAACTATGGCACCCAACATCCAGGACTTATGCCATTTGTGCAAGGCAGTGACATCGAAGAATCTCAGGGACCAAGCAACATACCATATCCAGAGTCCTTCCCACAACCTCTGCCTTCCTTCTTACCTAGTTATTGTTCTTTCACTCCCACTCCAGGCTTTTAGTCTGTGGATGGAAAACCATGAACCTACACTCACCTATAAAAATCTTACTATTGATTGTTTTTTTTGAGCCCAAAATACAAAGGCTTGTTTGGATCGATTTTGCAGCAGGCTGCCATGTAAATAGTTATTTAATAAAACGTTTTACCCTGTTACTTTGCTGGTGTGTTGTATATATTTATAATATTTGCATACTGTTTGTCGTTATTATGGGTGGGGTGGGCGGCGGAGCCGAGCTGTCTTGCAGCCATCATGGTGTCGAGCTCAGTTCCTCTCACTAGTTTCGTATTTGTCATGAGGGGTTGTTCATAATGTTTCTATTTTAGCGAGGTCAAAAAGAGATCCCATTAGTGGCCTACTGATTTTGCTTGATTCCTTTTGTTTTTTAACGATTTTTCACTATCTGCAAAGACTAAACAGAGTATTGCGACTCTGTGCTTGTTTGTAAATAGAGAATGAACCAAAGAGAACCAATTCCAAAACAATAAATGCTAGGATAACAATCAATCAAATGGAGAGGGAAGCAGGCACGACGGATTACAACGGGGGCAAAGGCCTGTGTTACCTACCCTTCACTATCTGCAAAGAGAGAATACTCCTAAAAGAAAAGAGGAGGGGGGGGCAGCGTTCAAAGCACATCAGTGTGCATGAATACGAAAATGTTTTTACCTACCACGTACTTGACATTTTACAGCTTTTGATATTTGCTATTAAAAAACCATTGAAATTCACTGAAAAAACCATAGGTTATAGACCATATATAGTTAGGAATTAGCATTTACAAAACCTTGAAAATTCACTGAAAAAACCATAGGTTATAGGCCATATATAGTTAGGGATTAGCATTTACAAAACCTTAATTTACTCACACAAAACCATTGAAATTCGCATATATAGTTAGTTGCACTAACTATATATCGCGCACCCGCTATCCACTGCTGATGATGTCACATATTACATCATACATGACATGGTCAGTGACATCACTGATGACATCACTGATGACATCTCAAATGACATCACGGATGACATCTCAAATGACATCACTGATGACATCACTGATGACATCACTGATGACATCTCATTAGACATTACTGATCACATCACTGATGATATCATTCATGTGATAATACGATGAACCTCTTCCGACTATAATATAACCTTAGATACAATCAGTGTAAACAGACACTCACAGACTGTCACTTATCCATGGAGTTACTCACACACCTAGTCAGTCATGCAAAGAATTAATCACACCTCCATTTTCTCAACTATACAGTTATACACACCTTACTTATTCAAACATATACTAACACATATTTACTCTCTTATACAATCCCTGATACATGTTCACAATGATCCATACAGCCACTCACACATTCACTGGCTCTTATGCACAGTTATTTATATATGTCAACTCTCACATTTACTGTGTTTTACATATGTACTTACTTTGACATGTAGCACTGAGAAATCCATTCACTCACCAATACACTCATGCAGACAGTCAACCGCCCATACAGCTGTTTCCACATGCACTTTTGAACCCATACATATAGTGAATCAACTACTCACACATCTATGCACAGAGTCACACACCTCCCAGCCACCCACACACACACTCAGTCTCCCATACAAATACTTGGGCAACCAATCAATAACCCATATAGTTACTCATATAGCTACTGATCAACACATGCAGCAGTTTACAGAACAACAGACATAATGATGCACAAATTAAGACAGTTTAGTCACTAACCCATGCACTCAGTGAGACACATTAAATCACTCACTCATACAGTGAGTCATGCACCTACTAAATCCTTCATCCAGACACTTATACATCCACTCATTCTTCAATATGTAAGACATATTTTAACTTTACAGAAACATACAGTCACTGGATAATGCCATCAGTGATGTCATCAGTGATGTCATTTGAGATGTCATCAGTGATGTCATCAGTGATGTCACTGACCATGTCATGAATGATGTAATATGTGACATCATCAGCAGTGGATTGCGGGTGCGCGATATATAGTTAGTGCAACTAACTATATATGCGAATTTCAATGGTTTTGTGCGAGTAAATTAAGATTTTGTAAATGCTAATCCCTAACTATATATGGTCTATAACCTATGGTTTTTTCAGTGAATATATATATATATATATATATATTCACTGAAAAAACCAGAGGTTTCACACCAGTTATAGTTAGCTGGAAATTTTACTGACATAAAACCAATGAAATTCCACCTTATAGTTATTCGGACTCACTATAACTTGCGCGTGCAATGCACTGCTGATGACATCACATATTACATCACTGATGACACCATCCTTGTGACACAGTGACAGACCTCCTCTCACTGTAAAGTAACCTTTGAAACACATATTCAAAAATAGAAACTAACATTTTCAAAAAAGTGCATATACCCATACCAGTTACAACAACCAATTCAGTAATGCCATGTCATGAGTGATGTAATATGTGATGTCATCAGCAGTGCATTGCACGCGCAAGTTATAGTGAGTCCGAATAACTATAACGTGGAATTTCATTGGTTTTATGTCAGTAAAATTTCCAGCTAACTATAACTGGTGTGAAACCTCTGTTTTTTTCAGTGAATTTAATAGGTTTTTTAAATGCTAATTCCTAACTATAACTGGTGTGAAACCTATGGTTTTTTCAGTGAATTTCATAGGTTTTTTAAATGCTAATTCCTAACTATAACTGGTGTGAAACCTATGGTTTTTTCAGTGAATTTCATAGTTTTTTTTTAATGCTGGTACATTCTGTCATTGGGCTACAGTTCTGCTACATCTGGCTGATATTTGGGCAATTTTTTTTGTCTCTGGTGGCCATCTTTTGGCTACATTGGGCTATATTTGGCTACATTGGGCTACGTTTGGGCACTAACATATATATAGCCCAATGTATCCCAATATATATTTTTTCAAAGTTAATTTTCGTAAAAACAACTTAAAAATAGGGCTTCCAGTCCATACAATTTTTCCCATTTTTTTTTATTTATTCAATTTTTTTTTTGGGGGGGGGGGGAGGGGAGCGCTCCCGGAGCGCGCCCCGGAGAGCGCAATTATATGAAGCGCCCCGGGGCGTGCACCGGGGAGCGTCCCGTAAGCGCCAATATCGCGAACGAAAACATGATCGTGACGTATCGCGTAGCCGCGTATGCGTGAAACGCACGACGTAAGCGCACCGACGCGCTTACGCTACGCAACCCGGAGCACGCCCCCGGGCACGCCCCGGGGCGCGTAGCGTAAGCGCGTCGGGTCATGTGCCCTAAAAATAACACTTTTGATTGGTTCATAACAGTTTTGGTTTCATAATGATAAAACCCCTAGTCATGTGACCTAAAATTAACACTTCTCATTGGTTCAGGATATTTTTTTTTTCCAAATGAGGAAAGCCCCCACCTTTTTTCCTTATTCTACCTTTTTGCTTTGAGAGAGGAAGACCTTTACTTTTATCTATAGAAAATGGCTACATTAGCTGCAGCTGCTGGATCTTCTGGACCACCACCACCACCACAAGGACCTCCTCAACTTCACAGTGGTGGAGATCCAGAACAGGAGGAGGATGAGGACGAAGAGGACAATAGATTCGTCCCAGAGGACAACATAACAAACAAACCAAAAGAGCACATCATTTGGCAATTTTTTTCTATCCCGAGTGACAAAAAAAAAGTGAATGCACCTAAAGCAACCTGCCTTATCTGTCATCAGGAGATGTCAAGGGGGAATCCCAACAAGAAGTACTCCTTCGGCAACCACACAATGATTAGGCATATGGTTAGAAAACATCCCAACAACTATTCTAGGGCAGAGGTCAGGGAACTGGCCAAAAACCCTGTACAATCTTCTGCCAGCACCTCCAAAACTACTGTTCCCACCCCATTAGGACCGGAAGTTAGGGAGACATGCTCCATCATACAAACCAACTTTTCAAATTTTAAATTGGTTTGTGAATTTTGTGGTCAAACGATTTGCTATGGTGAGCAATGCATCACTCTTATTAATCGTGCTTGGGAAAACCACAAGTGCCAAAGGAAATATTAATTTGTTGCCCTTTTTTTTTCTCCTGTTGAGCCCTTTTGAAATGCTTGGTTTTTGTTTCTCTCCTTAAAAAATACAAAAAAAACAAAAAATGTTCAGAAAAACCAAAAATAGCAAAAAAGTTTAAAAACTCCGAAAAAAAATATAAAACAACAAAAAGAATAAAAAAACAGTTCTTTTCAGAACTACCTCCCATTTATATAAAATGACTTAAATTTTAAAACTCTGCCATTCTCTTTTCTCCCTGGTGCGCTCCCCGGTGCGCTCCCCGGTGCGCGTACCAGGCGCGCCCCCGCGATAATCAAAAAAATATATTTTTTTTTTTACCCCGCGGGGCCCTTTTATGGCCCCCATATTAAACCTAGGGGGTCAGGGGGGGTCTACCCTGCCCCCTTATGGTCAATTCCCCCCTTTGTTTTTGACAACTCTTGTGTCTCGATTTTACCGAGACACAAGATGGCGGCCGCTCCGGTCTGTTTCGAATGTTTTCAGACAACCAAACAGCCAATCAGCTTTCCGTGCGCACCTCACGTGGCGCGACCGGAGCGCTCGCCGGTGCGCGCACCGGGGCGCGCTTACAGATATATATATTTTTTTAAACTTAAATTACTCAAATTCTACTGGAGCACATATCTTGAGACATAGCAAAGGCACATCGGGCTACCAGTCCCTACAATTTTGCCAAGTTTGGTGGAAATACATTCATCCGTTCGGGCTAAAAGTGAAATCGACCGCCCTATGGAAATTAACATGGAGAAAATGCGTTTTGGGACCCCCCTTTTATCTCGGCCCCCGCTTGACGAATCCCCCCCAAACTTTCTGGGAAGGACCGGAGCTCGACGAGGCCATTTTCAGGAAATTTTCAGGCAGATTCGTCAACCGGCTCCAAAGTTATTCCAAATAGAATTTTGAGATTTAACATTGAAAAAAATCCTAACTATAACTACCTACTGGCGACTGCCAGTAGGTAATATATATATATATATATATATATATATATATATATATATATATATATATATATATATATATATATATATATTACCCAGTGTCACTTAGTGCTGCAGGGCCAACTCTTCTGCGCGTCTGGCTGCGCAGTACAAATGACCAACAATCCTTCCCACTAGAAAAGATGAGAGGCCTGGGAGGAGAGGCGCTGCAGTCGAGCGGGGACACAGGGCATGCACCGCGAAGTCCAATCGTCCTTCAACCACCCCACCTACCTGATTGGGCGCAAGACGACATCACCTCTACTCCTCCACACCGGCTACCCGATTTTGCTAGAACTGTTGCACTTTGGGAATTGGAGTCCGTGATATTCAAAACGGACTGTCATTGGCTGTGCAGACTGCATGGGGGAGGGAACACAGTGCCTATGAAATTTAAACAGGAGGATACAGGGGAGGAAGTTGTTAAGGGGCAAGGCGCTGAAGAAGGCACGTTTGCCGAAATGCATTCGCCGTTTCCAGGACCCTTGAATTAAACGGCTGTTTACTTTGTGTTCCCCGCGTGGCCTCTCATCTTTTCTAGTGGGAAGGATTGTTGGTCATATATATATATATATATATATATATATATATATATATATATTCACTGAAAAAACCATAGGTTTCACACCAGTTATTACGCTTTTTTTGGAATGGTGTAAATCCGTTCAGTAGTTGTTGAGAAAATTAAAGTTAAAGCCAATTATATATCTATAGGCGCGCACACGTGCGCGCACCCAAGCGGCTGCAAGTGAGCGGAATTTTTTTTGGCTGCATGACGTCTGTTAACGTTCGATTTGAAGGAAATCAGGAAGTTTTGTCCGCCATTTTGTCACTGCGAGTAAATATTTTGTTCATTTCAAAGCGTTGAAACATGGAAAGGGGAGAAGGTAGAGATTGTCTTGCTGCGTAGCTTTTCTCGGGGTGTGCAGTAAGGCCCTTAAACTCAAAAAGATATAATTTTTCCCCGAACAAAAAATACGGGGTGCGCGCACCCGGTCGCGCACACCTATTTACAAGAGTGTGAAAATGGAGGTAAATCAGAAGTTTGAGTGCTTAGATATAAGGTGGCTCTGAAAAGAGCCCTTGTGTTAATTGAGTGTTTTCTGCATTTATAAGTAAGTACCGATGCAGAGTCTGATGTTGCAGAGGAAGATTCTGTTTCCCTCATTCGTGAAATGAACACCGTCTCTCCTATAGACGTCTTGCATGTGGTATCGCAAGTTGTTGTGGTAAATAGAACCCATGCTATAATCTCTGAGGAACGCAGAAACAGATTTATTTACATGTCTCCTTGCTTTCTCAAATTGTGCACAATGGTGATTGGACCAATTCCATTTCTGTCTTTGGCATATATTGGAATATACCAAGGCAGATCGAGGAAAAAGTGTCATCAATTGTCGAAAGGTGTCTTTTAGAAGCATTTCCAGACCTACCCCAGTGATTGTGCCTAGATCGTTCCCACCACAGTGCACAATTATAAGGTCTGGTTCTGGGAGATGCATAAAAGTTTTCACCAATGGAATCAATTGGTGACATTTCAATCCTCTTTTGGAAATCCATGTTATGTGTACATTTGGTAAGCTGAGGTTGCAAATTCGTCTGCTTACTGCATATTTTTCACTCCAGTGAATATAACTGTGTCCTATTAGCCAGACCTTCATTTTCAAGGGATTTGTAGTTGTCCTCCGATCGGTTCTGGAAGTGGAATGGTAGTTAGAAGTTGAAATTCTAAATAAAGAAAAAGGAAGAGGCTGGGTGTGGTTTAAAAAATAAAAATGATTGGTTGATTGTAACAAGTGGAGATTGAATAGGTTAATGTTTATGTTAAACAAAAAGTACTATTGGGTGTGAAAAAACAAGACATGTAACAGAGTTGTGGATTGGCAGGCGTTTCTGGAGGGAAAACAGTGTTCTTAGTTTGCTGTAGAACGTTGAGACATGAACTTTTGACCTCTGCCTTCAGCAAGGTGCAGAATGAGGTGTAACCATGGAAACAGCCGGAGATGGCAGTTGGTGATGGGTTCACTCTTTGGTGCCTCTGCATCTGAGTCTGTTCTCTGGTGGCTGGCGGACAACTGTTTGTTATTGTGGAGATGAAAGGGTGATAAGGAGAGAAATACGACATAGCGTCTGGCCTGTAGAAGCGTGGGAGCAGTGATTAACTCTGAGTAAAGCGGAACTGTGTCGGTGCTTAGTAACAGTAAAAAAAAAATGTTAACAGTGGTATAACTGTCTTTACGGTGCGCGACCTACTAAGAAAGAGTTCACGGGCCGTAATTGGCTTGCAGGTTCTAGTATCAGTCAGTGAGGTCGAGAAAAGAAAACATTCAGGACTTTATTTATGAAGGCCTTGCGCCACCGGTGCGTCACTCATTCCCATTTTAAAAAATGAGGCACTGGCGGCGGAAGGTCTTCGTAAATAAGGTCCTCAGTGACTACAGTTAAGGTTATGTGGAACCCATGAATAGTTTTTCAATATGAAATCATTTCAGTTGAGATTATGGATTAAAAGAGAAACCGTGAATATGTGAAATGTTTATTTAGAAATATACTATTTTAAAGGCAAATCATTATGTAATATGAGTACAGAAATTGCAAAAAACACAGTAATTGGTATTGTCAGTAGTACATGGAATACAAACGCTATAGTTGAAGAAAAATGAATATAGTTGGAAAAAAACATTGTACACTCTTATAAGGAAGCATATTATATTTTAATAAATGGAAGAAGGTCTCTGGCCTTTCAGTTTAGGAACGATATATGAAAATGCAAGTGGTTATACATCATTACTTTATGAATCAGCTGTCTAACAACACGAAATCATAATGTCCACTGTTAGTAAAGCAAATAGGTCTGTTCTTCAAAAGAAAATATGGAAAATAGCGCGAAGAATATAGAAAACCAAAAGGAAATGAGGACGTCAATGGCTTGTTTGAGAGTTATTGAAGAATTGTTTAGGCAAAATAGGTAGCTTCTGCTTGTAACAGGAAATCAGTTTTATCATTTGAAATTATGTCAGCTATCCAATGGAAAAGAGTAAAGCAGTACTGATGATCTGTTATAATCGGAGCCTCTTTTACCATCAGAGGGCAGCTCGGTGGGTTTTCGATGTAGCTCGCTGTTAGGAAAGAGTTAACCGTCCATTGTGTAGGCAAAGTATGCAGCAAGTGCCTCTAACATGAAATCATTGTTATCATCGGAAAACATGTCAGCCATCCAATTGAGAAGATGAAAGGAGCATTCATGATCTGTCATTATTGGGGCGTCTTTTACCATCATAGGGCAGCTCGGTGGGTTTTCGATGTAGCTCTCTGTTAGGAAATCTTGCGCTGCTGCGAATATATTCCAATGACCCAGAACTCCTTGTATCGCTGCAAAGGCCATAAACCCTCCGTTGTAACAAAGCTGTTTATGATCAAGTAACGAATTCATGAGGTGATTGTAATTCGGTTCAGGAGGTACCAAATTACAGAGACATAAATCCAGGGCCCACGTGAAATCACAGCTCAGGCAATGAAATACAGGCTGCACACAGGTGAAATACGAATATCGAAATGATAATCGATATGAAGTATTCAAAGTTGAGAGTGGTAAGGTGCCGTAGTATAGAAGCATTCTCTGTCGAAATAGTTCTAAGTGGCCCGGCGCGTTTGCGAAGGCAGGAGGGACATCCATTTTGAATTTCCCAAGATGGTACATGAAACGGCGCAGCACTGCCGGTTGTATAGCAACTCCACAGAATTAGGTCGCCGGCTATGCAGTGGAGAGGAGCAGAATGACTTGATACATTTTCTAGGAGTCTAGTCACTTATATATTGCTTAGTGGTTATTAAAAAAGTAGCTTTTTTTGAACTGGAGGATGCGTTAAAAAATAAGGGAGTGATTTGAGGGAGTTGTAAAGCAAGGTAAATTTTTTTTTACATCAATGCTGTTTTCTGTGAATGTTAGCTTAGTGAAAGATATGTGTGTGAGCAGATGCAACGTTCAGTTTTAAATGTGACAATGGCGCTCTTGTTCATGTCTTCCGATTCAAGGTCGGTATTCGCTGCCAAATACAAAGATTAAGAAACTCATGCGTGGGGTACATAGTGTGCATTCTTAAAGGAAAGCAAATGAAGGGTTATTTTTACCGCGTTAGCATTGTCGTTTAAAAAGTTATAGTGATTTCTATTATATGTGAAGAAAGTGTTACTGATGAAGACTGAAAATAAATCCTTATAAATGATACGGACTGGTGTATTTTAGAAAAGGTGTGTAACATTACATGAATTGTGGAAAAAAAATAATGTAATTGAAAGTGTATGGTTTGAAAATGAAAAGTAGAGGTTTATAGTTCATGTTTTGAAAGCAGTTCTAGAGGGTCAGATGAAAGTGTATGGTTTGAAAATGAAAAGTAGAGGTTTATAGTTCACGTTTTGAAAGCAGTTCTAGAGGGTCAGATGCATGATAGATTTATAAAAAATAGAACATGTTTTTAAATAGTATTTTGGAAAAAATATGTGCCTTTATGTACTATTTACATTATCTGCCTGTTGCGTATTCTTTGAGTTTTAGTAATCCTGTGTCTTATAAGTTTTCTAGGGGCGGTTTGAGGTTCATGGTGGGTTTAGGCAGGGAGGGTAGGATGGGGGTTTGTAATAGGGGGTTCGGCTGGGGTGGAGTGCGGAGTTTAGTGAAAAGTGAGGGGGGCGGGGAGTTACGGTGTTTGGTAATGGAGCAGAGTCAGAGGACGCCACATTTGTGTTATGGGGTGCCACGGAAATATGTATTTATTCTCAGAGGTATATTATATTAAGGATATATATCAGCATGGTGGCTCTTGTCGTTTTGTGGTTCTGTGTATGTTTATAATGCTGGCCCTGTAGTTTTTGTTTATGGACCTTATTACGACACACAGGGGAGCTACGTTGCACAGTTGGAGATCAGAGACTTAGGAAATAAAACTTTATAATTGTAAGGGCTGTAAGCGATAGAAATCGCCCGTTCTCGGTGTAAAAAATATCACCGCTATTGGTGGTATTTTCTACGGTGTTAGTACTCGAAGGAGAATAGTAACATATATGTGAAATAAAATTATGTAATAGGCTCAGCATTTCACATTATCTTGGAAAACAAAAGTTGCTTTTACATAGCAATAAGTCTCTTATAATTAAGGGACGGAGTGTATATAGTGCTATTTAGTACTCTGCTATGTGATTGATGTCGAATATTTCATAAGAGGAGGCTTTAAAAGTTTTACGATGAACTGGTTTTCTAGGGAAGTGGGTGGAGTGTTCCGTGTAAATTGCAGAATAGAAACTAGTAAGAACCAATTGGAAGTGTTGTTTTAAAGTCACATGACTGCACATGCGTGTCTCGACGCCTGTACGCGATAGGTGGGTGCGCGCACCCGGTCGCGCACTATACGAAAGCGGCGAGAAAATATCAGCTAATATGCTCTTGAAGCTTGTTTTGGTGGAAAGAGTTAGTTCTGAAAAGAACTTTTCTTTTTTTTTTTTTTTGGGAAACAAGTGTTTTGATGCTTTTGATTTCTTAAAGTTGCTACGACATTTTTCAGTATGTCATACAATCCAAATAAAGTGAAGAAATTTTACTTTTCTTGGAGCATTTATGACTCTCAATTATTTGTTTAATTAGAGTAAAGCTTTGCTCTCCGTATACAAGAAGTTCTTCACAGTTCGTGCATTTCATGTGCACGTTTGCCAGATATGGTCTCAAGTCCATCTCAGCACTCGATGGAGATACAGGTCGTCCACCGGAAGATGTGTTGATTACTTCTGATGGTAATAGCGTGGCCTCCGTTTTTCTTTTAAAAGGTGGTCGCTCATTTTCATCAGATTCGGAAGATGAATGCGGAACGGTAGCCATTGTACCGAAGTCTTCGGGAAGATGTTCGACGTTGTTGTCTCTTGAGAGTAGAAAAGATAGTGATGGAAGTGGGTGGAGTGCTGCGTGTAAATTCCAGAATAGAAACTACCAAGAACCAATTAGAAGTGTTGTTTAGAAGTCACATGACTTCACATGGGAGTGTCAGGTCCTGTACGCGATAGAAGGGTGCGCGCACCCGGTCTCGCACTAAAATAAAGCGGCGAAAAAACATCTTATAATATGCTCTTGGAGCATGTTTTGGTGGAAAGAGTTAGTTCTGAAAAGAACTTTTTTTTTTTTTTTTTTTTTTTTGGAAACAAGTGTTTTGATGCTTTTGATTTCTTAAAGTTGCTACGATATTTTTCAGTATGTCATACTATCCAAATAAAGTGAAGAAATTTAACTTTTCTTGGAGCATTTATGACTCTCAATTTTGTGTTTAATTAGAGTAAAGCTTTGCTCTCCGTATACAAGAAGTTCTCCACAGTTGTTGCATTTTATGTGCACCTTCGCCAGACATGGTTTCAAGTCCATTTCAGCACTCAATGGAGATACAGGTCGTCCACCGGAAGATGTGCTGATTACTTCTGAGGGTAATAGCGTGGCCTCTGTTTTTCTTGTCAAAGGTGGTCGCTCATTTTCATCAGATTCGGAAGATGAATGCGGAACGGTAGCCATTGTACCGAAGTCTTCGGGAAGATGTTCGACGTTGTTGTCTCTTGAGAGTAGAAAAGAAGGTGATGGAAGTGGGTGGAGTGCTGCGTGTAAATTCCAGAATAGAAACTACCAAGAACCAATTAGAAGTCTTGTTTAGAAGTCACATGATTTCACATGCAAGTGTCAGGTCCTGTACGCGATAGGAGGGTGCGCGCACCCGGTCTCGCACTAAAATAAAGCGGCGAAAAATCTTATAATATGCTCTTGGAGCACGTTTTGGTAGAAAGAGTTAGTTCTGAAAATAACTTTTTTTTGGGGGGAAAGAAGTGTTATGATGCTTTCGCTTTCTTAAAGTTGCTACTACATTTTTCAGTATGTAATAGTTTGAAAATGAAGTGAAGAAATGTATCTTTTCTTGGGGCATTTGTGACTGTCAATTTTGAGTTTAATAAGAACGAGGCTCTGCTCTCCATACAAAAGAATTTCTCCACACTTGTTGCATTTCATATGCACCTTCGCAAGATATGGTCTCAAGTCCATCTCAGCACTCGATGGAGATACAGGTCGTACACCAGAAGATGTGCTGGCCACCTCTGATGGTAATAGCGTGGCCAGGGCTCTTGTTGATGCTTTTGCATAATGCTCAGGATGCCTTTGTTTAACATGCCGCTGCATGGTGTGTATAGAAAAGGAATATTTTTTATTTGGATTTCCCCTTGAGAGCTCCGAATTGCATATCGTGCAGGTTACTTTTGGCGCATTCACTTTCTTTTGATCTTCAGGATAAGTGAAAAATTGCCAAATGAAAGATTCCTTTTTTCTTCTTAACGGTGGTCGCTCATTTCCTTCAGATTCGGAAGATGAATGCGGTAGGGCAGCCATTTCAGCAAAGTGTTCCGGAAGATGCTCGACGTTGTTGTCTCTTGAGAGTAGAAAAGATTGTGAGGAAAGTGGGTGGAGTGCTTCGTGTAAATTCCAGGACAGAAACTACTAATAACCAATTGGAAGTTTTGTTTTCAAGTCACATGACTTTACATGCGCTTCTCAGGACGTGTAGGCGGTGACACTATCTAGTTACGAACGTGATTACATACTTAGGAACTAGCATTCAAAAAAACTATGAAATTCACTGAAAAAAACATAGGTTTTACACACGTTATAGTTAGGAAGTAGCATTTGAAAAACCTATGAAATTCACAGAAAAAACCATAGGTTTGACACCAGTTATAGTTAGCTTGAAATTTTACTGACATAAAACCAATGCAATTCCACGTTATAGTTAGTTGGACTCACTATAACTTGCGCGTGTAATGCACTGCTGATGACATTACATATTACATCACTCATGACATGGTCAGTGACATCACTTATGACACCATCCAGTGAATGTGTGTCTTTCTAAAAAATAAATATGTTTTATATATGTATATGTAAAGGTCGAGGGAAGAATAAATGTTTAAATGATTGTCTTAATGAATGTTTTATTCAAAAAGAAATGATTGGATAACTGGCTTATTAAGTGTACCTTAGTGAATACATATATTAGCGAGTAATGTTTAAATATGTAAATATATGTATCAGTGTTTCACTTTGTGAATAACTGGCTGCATGGATTGATGAGTACCTACATGTGTAGGTATTTGGGTTCTTACATGTTTCTTTAGTATCAGTATGAGTGTTTCTATGGTTTTATGGGGGTATTACTAATCACATAGATGCATGAATGACTAACTCTCTCTTTGTATGTGTTTAGAAGACACCATATGTGCAGGACTGTATGGGTGGTTGAGTGTGTATAGTTTTATATGCAAATAAATGGATGTTCAATAGTTTATTTGCATGTGTGAGTATGTGTGTGAGTAACTTTTGGATGATTGTCGGTGTGTAACAGGATGTATAGGTGTATCACTACATATGATGAGTGAGTATATGTATGAGTGACTATATAGAACTGTTGGTGAATGAGAGAATGTGTATATAGATGGTGGAATTACTGAATTGGTTGTTGTAACTGGTATGGGTATCTCCATTTTTTTGAAAATGTTAATTTCTATTTTCCAATATGTGTTTTAAGGGTTACATTACACTTAAAGGAGGTCTGTCATCAGTGATGTCATAAGTGATGTCACTGACCATGTCATGAGTGATGTAATATGTAATGTCATCAGCAGTGCATTACACGCGCAAGTTATAGTGAGTCCAACTAACTATAACGTGGAATTTCATTGGTTTTATGTCAGTAAAATTTCCAGCTAACTATAACTGGTGTCAAACCTATGGTTTTTTCAGTGAATTTCATAGGTTTTTCAAATGCTACTTCCTAACTATAACGTGTGTAAAACCTATGGTTTTTTCAGTGAATTTCATAGTTTTTTTGAATGCTAGTTCCTAAGTATGTAATCACGTTCGTAACTAGATAGTGTCACCGCCTACACGTCCTGAGAAGCGCATGTAAAGTCATGTGACTTGAAAACAAAACTTCCAATTGGTTATTAGTAGTTTCTGTTCTGGAATTTACACGAAGCACTCCACCCACTTTCCTCACAATCTTTTCTACTCTCAAGAGACAACAACGTCGAGCATCTTCCGGAACACTTTGCTGAAATGGCTGCCCTACCGCATTCATCTTCCGAATCTGAAGGAAATGAGCGACCACCGTTAAGAAGAAAAAAGGAATCTTTCATTTGGCAATTTTTCACTTGTGATGTCACTGACCATGTCATGAGTGATGTAATATGTAATGTCATCAGCAGTGCATTACACGCGCAAGTTATAGTGAGTCCAACTAACTATAACGTGGAATTTCATTGGTTTTATGTCAGTAAAATTTCCAGCTAACTATAACTGGTGTCAAACCTATGGTTTTTTCAGTGAATTTCATAGGTTTTTCAAATGCTACTTCCTAACTATAACGTGTGTAAAACCTATGGTTTTTTCAGTGAATATATATATATATATATATATATATATATATATATATATATATATATATATATATATATTTATATATATATATTATATATATTACCTACTGGCGATAACCTGTAGGTATATATAGTTAGGATTTTTTTCCAATGGGATTTCTGAAAATTCTATGTCGAATAACTTTGGCGTTTGTGGACGGAATTGGCTGAACTTTTCAGGAAAGTGGCACATTTTGTTTCTGAGCAGCCCCTAAAAATTTGGGGGGGTTTCGTCAAGGGGGGCTGAGAAAAAAGGGGGGTCCCAAAACGCGTTTTTCCCATTCATTTTTCCATAGGGCGGTTGGACTCACTTTTAGCTCGAAGGGCTGAATGGATTTACACGAAACTTGGCAAAATTGTAGATATGGTTTGCCCGAAGTGCCTTTGCTATGTCTCAATATATGTGCTCCAGTTGATTTCGAGAAATTAACGTTATAAAAAATATATATATCTGTGCCAGCGCTCCGGTAAGCGCCCCGGTTCGCGTACCGGAAGCGTAACGGAACTTCGCGAAGCTGATTGGCTCTCCAGTGTCTGTCAACATTCTAAACAGTCCTGAGCGGCCGCCATCTTGTCTCTCGGTAGGATCGAGAGACAAGAGGTGGTGAAAAATGAAGGGGGAAATGAAGGAAAGGGGGCAAGGTAATCCCCTTCTGACCCCCTAGGATTGATGAGGGGGATATTAAAGTGCCCCTCAGGGCAAAAAAAAAACAAATCAGATTTTTCACCGTAGAGGCGCGTCCGGTACGCGAACCGGGCAGCTAACCGGCAGCGTTATGGAAGTCTGAGGAGAAGCTGATTGGCTGTCAACATTGTAAACAGTCCGGAGCGGCCGCCATCTTGTCTCTCGGTAGGATCGAGAGACAAGAGGTGGAAAAAAAGGTGTAAATGAAGGAAAGGAAGTAAGGTAGACCCCTCCTGACCCTCTAGGATTGATGAGGGGGCTATTAAAGTGCCCCGCGGGGCAAAAAATAAATAAATCGATTTTTCGCGGTAGAGGCACTTCCCGGTACGCGAACCGGGCAGCTAACCGACAGCGTAACGGGACTCCGCCATCTTGTGTTTTTGGAGCATCCGGTTCGCGTACCGGGTAGAGTTCCGGTAAGCGTAACAAGGGGAAAACCAAGAGAAACAGTAAAATAAAATTTAGGGGAATAGATTTCCACCAAACTTGGCAAAATTGTAGGGACTGTTTGTTTGATGTGCCGTTGCAAGGCCTCAAGATATGTGCACGTGTGGATTTTGTCTAATTAAGGTTAAAAAAAATATATTCCTGTAAGCGTGCTCCGGTGCGCTTACGTTATGGGTTTTGTTTGCGCTGCAGAGCCGATACGTCATGGTTATGCGACGCGTCATGAGGCGTCTCACGTGGCTACGTGATACGTCACGCAATAAAGAATATATTTTACAGCTATAGATATTAGCTTTTAAAAAACCAATGAAATTCACTGAAAAAACCATAGGTTATAGACCATATATAGTTAGGAATTTGCATTTACAAAACCTTGAAAATTCACTGAAAAAACCATAGGTTAGAGACCATATATAGTTAGCTGGACATTTTATTGATATAAAACCAATGAAATTCCATATATAGTTAGTTGAACTAACTATATATTTCGCGCATCCGCAATCCAATGCTGATGATGTCACATATTACATCATTCATGAAATGGTCAGTGACATCACTGATGACATCACTGATGACATCTCATTTAACATCAATGATCACACCACTGATGATATACTTCATGTGATAATACAATGCACCTCCTTACACTCTAATATAACCTCTGTTACACTTAGTGTAAAATACAGAGTATCAATTTTTGAAACCATTGACACACGAATAACATTTACTACATACACACTCACTGATTCCTACGTCTACCCACACATTCACTCATTCACCCATACAATCACTCGTACATACAGTCACTCATCATTACAACACTATCATATGCACTCATACACCTATGTAGACACTCACACACTGCCACTCATCCATGGAGTTACTCACACACCTAGTCAGTCCTGTAAAGAATCAATCACACTTTGATTTTTTCATCTATACAGTTAAACACAGAACACCTTACATTTTTACACATATACTAACACCTACTTACTCACTGATACAATCAAATCCTTCATCCATACTCTTATACATCCACTCATTCTTCAATATGTAAAACATATTTAAAATTTAAAAAACACAGTCACTGGATGATGTCATCAGTGATGTTATTTGGATTTGAGATGTCATCAGTGATGTCATCAGTGATGTCACTGACCATGTCATGAATGATGTAATATGTGACATCATCAGCATTGGATTGCGGATGCGCGAAATATATAGTTAGTGCAACTAAGTATATATGGAATTTCATTGGTTTTATATCAATAAAATGTCCAGCTAACTATATATGGTCTCTAACCTATGGTTTTTTCAGTGAATTTTCAAGGTTTTGTAAATGCAAATTCCTAACTATATATGGTCTATAACCTATGTTTTTTTCATTGAATATATATATATATATATATGTATATATATATATATACATACATACATACATATATATATATATACATATATATATATACATATATATATATATATATATATATATATATATATATATATATATATATATATATATATATATATATATATATATATATATATATATATATATATATATATATATAGATTCCAACCGGAGGTTGATGCGGCGCTTCCACAGCAAACCCAGGACGCAGACACAGATGGATAAATCCACAGCCAGACTTTTTCAAGGTATTCTTTCTTCCTTTATTTCATATAACGTGCGGAGGTGCAACACACTGCCAAACAGACGCGTTTCGGGCGTGAACGCCCTTGCTCACTGTCAGCGGGAAAGCGGTATATGCATAGTTTAAATACATTGGTTAATTGCTCAAACGCGCCAAAAAAAGCCCCATTCAGTAACATTGAACTAAAAGACGGACTAAGGCTGCAACCTATTTACATTAAGTAAACATAATGGTTCGGCCATGACACAATGGAGCCAGGCTAAAAGTTTCGGTGCCAGGACATTAGTAACTGTACAATGAAGACTTATCCCTTGACTCCAAAGGTTGTGCAAAATCTTTTAACAATCAATGCAGGGAATTATATATATAAAGTGCAAATACATAGCAGCATTCATGTAAACATATTACACGTGCAAATACGCAAAGTTATTAAGTGTACAAATACGCCGCATATTTAACTGTACAAATACAATAATTTACACAATAAGATAATTAATGTATATATAATATAAAGTGCAAATGCTTAGCAACTTAATCAAATGTAAACATTGACCGTGCAAATACGCAAAGTTATCCAACTGTACAAATACGCAATAAGTTAATTATGCATCTCATATATATACACATCAAAATAATGTAATCGAGTCCCTGCATTTAGACGATTCAAAGCACAAGCTGTCCACAACAAATGGGAAAGTTTTAACGATTCTATTGCACGTTCAAATTTTGTATATTGCACATTCTTGAAATGGTTACCACTGTTAAATTCATTAATAAGAATTCCAGCGCGTGTAGTGTTATGTCCGATTAACACAATGTATGGTACTACCGCTCAAAAAGATGTAAAAAACTATAACAAAAAGGTGAGGGAGTGCTGGGATGTCCTGCATATATCACAGAGAGGACATCAAGGTGTGACGGGAATAAAAATTCCAAACCTAAACTGTTTCAGTGAATTAAAATATGTGAATACATAATGATACTTCTTTGTCCACAAGACATGCAAAGCGACAACTTCTATAGTGGTTATACATAATGCCTAAGGCGACTGTGAAACGTAAGTAAATGCACTATCATACAGATAATGCTGATAAGGCAATAATCAGGAAATGTGAGGTGACAGCAGAATTACCAGACTAATCAAGGAGTCCACAACTTCCCAACAGGACTACCATCAATCACAGAAAAGTGCTAAGGTCTTCCCCCATGTTCAAACCTCCCGGAATCTTGGTATTGAGGCGAACTATATATAGGGACTCCAACTGCCGTAATCTTTTTTCATAATCGCCACCCTTCTTACTAGTCTTGACTGCGTCAATAACAAAATAACTAAGATGGGAAAGGTTTCGATTATGAAATTGATCAAAATGGCGAGCTACTGGATAACTTTTATCACAGTTCACTATAGCTCTCAGGTGCTGCAGGATACGTTGGTGCACCGGTAATTTCGTGCTCCCTACGTACCTCAAATTACACGAACACGTGAGAACATAAACAGCTAACTCTGTCTTACAATTAAAGTAAGTTCTTATGTTGATAGGTTTGTCGTCAAAGGGCGTCAGGTACGATTTGGTGTTGATTCCAAATTTACACGCCCTACAGGAAATACAACGGAAGAAACCCTTCCGTGACGACAACCAGTCTGCCTTGTTAGCTGTTTCGGGGGAACTGGAAACCAGAGCATTCCTCATGCTGTATGCTCGCCTATAGGTGACTTCAGGCTTGTTGGGCATCATCTGTTTCAAAATTGGGTCTGTAAGAATAACTGACCACTGTTTCCTGACTATTTTGGAAATTTGGTTTGCCTGTCGACTGAAACCTGTAATCAATCTAATGGGATCACTATTGCCAACTGAATGATCAATAACAGATATAGAATTGCTAGAGGCCTGTAAAAGTTTGGATCTATCAACTTTATTAGCTTTCTCCATAGCCGATCTGAGGGCACTGGGTTTGTAACCCCTCGCTTCCATCCTTTTCATCGCTTCAAGTTGGTGGAGATTCCTTTGCTCTAATGAACTACACGTTCTGTGAATTCTAAGGAACTCCCCATAAGGGATTGATCTAATAGTATGTCCCGGATGGAAACTCTGCGCGTGAAGAATGGTATTACCCGCTGTACTTTTCCTATACAGGCCTGTTGTTATAACACCATTAACTATACTGACTTGTACGTCCAGAAAGCTAATGCTAGACTCACTTATATCTGCACTGAAAATGAGGTGGGCATTATTGATGTTAATGGCATTGACAAAATTAATAGCCTCATCCTTACTCCCTCGCCATATAATGAAAATATCATCAATATAACGCATGTATTTAATGATATTCTCCTGCCATACGGTTGAATATTGTGTCCTGAGGACATGCTCCTCCCACCAACCCACGTGGAGCCCCGCGTAGGTCGGGGAGAAACATGCCCCCATGGCAACCCCCCTTAGCTGTCTGTACAGTTTGTCGTCAAACAAAAAGACATTATTATTGAGGCACACTTCAACCATGGTTAACAACATTGCGTTATGCCTGTGGAGTTCCACCGGTCTTTTTGCGAGGAAATAACTTAAAGCCTTCAAACCATCGTGATGTGATATACTGGTGTAAAGGCTAGCAATGTCCATGGTGATCAATAAAAAGTCAGTAGACCATTCACATTGTTCCAAATTTCTCAAAAAATCTGTACTGTCTCTGATGTAAGCTGGTAAGGTGGTCACAAAGTCCTGTAAATAATGATCGATGTACTTGGATGTATTTTCAAATAAGCTGTGGATGGCAGATACTATAGGTCTCCCAGGTACTGGTCTTATTCCCTTGTGGACCTTTGGAATGAAATACAGATTGGGTATAACAGGATGTTCTTTATACAGATATCTCATTTCTTCCTTGGTGAGAAGGCCCTCCCGTTTCCATCCATTCAATTGCTTCCAATATGCTGTTTGAATGTTCTTGACCGTTCTGAAATCACAGGGTTCATAACAAACTGTGTCGTTGAGGTGGCGAAACGCTTCTTCCATGTACTCCGCTTTGCTCCAAAGAACCACATTGCCACCTTTGTCTGACTGATTAATTATGATGGTATTGTCAGATTGCAGTTTTTTCATCAAGTCGTGATATGATTTAGTTTTGGCATTACTGACACTCTTTTGTCTACAGACTTGGATATGTAATTTCTTCAATTCATCGGTTATTAAATCTGCATAGGTGTCTATGGCATCCTTCGGCATAGACGGAATGAACGTGGAAGCAGGTTTGAAGCCACTGGGTTCACTTTGTCCAATGTCAAGATTTTCATCATTGGCCACTTCCTGAGTGCAAGGGGTGGATGTCAATTCATTGCGTAATTCATGCATCGATTTTAGGAGAGGTAAATCTTTGGCCTGCAAACCACTTCTATCCGGGTTGGATGTAGAAGGGCCGGTTTTTCTGTTTTGAATTGAGCCCCCCTTAATAGCATAGTATTTACGCAATTTAAGCTTTCTAATAAATTTGAAGACATCCACTCGTGTATTTCCATAGTCAAAATTGCTCTCAGGGCAAAATGAAAGTCCTAAAGCCAACAGTTGTTTTTCAGCTTGGTCAAGTTGTACATCAGTCAAATTTACAATTGATTTCTCGACTGCTTTTACTTGTTCGCAGCGTTCTTCTTCCTTTGCGGCCTCCCTTTGTTTTTTTGCGCATTTACGACGCTCCCTGCGTCTTTGGTTTCTGCGGTGTTTGGTTTCGCGTTTCTCGAGCGTAGAGTACCTTTTCTTTGAGTCCTCACGAACTCCATTTCTTCTTCCAGGGTGAGTTGCCCCAAATCCCCTTCTTCTGAACCTTGGGCTCCTCCATCCGACTCTTCACTGCTAGGTACAAGGCTTTCTGTTGAGCTTGAGGTCGTAAGACAACCAGCTCCTGCTTCGTTAGATTGGGCTTGAGGGGGTGCCGGCACAGGTTTAAGTTGTTTGTTACCAGTAGCTCTTTGTTTGCGCAGGTGATCGTATTTTTTTGCAAACGTATAAATTTGCCCCAATTTGTAATCCTGCTCATCTCTTGCAAATTTATATACCTTTCTCTGTTTGATCGTGCTTTCGTGTTTGCTCAAACGCTCTTTTATTTCCTTACGCGTTTGCTCGATAAGGGCACTGTCTTTGGAAAATATATCTTTGGCCAACTCTTCATTGATCCTTGTTATTTCCAAAAGGTCGCTATCCCTATCAATTCTCGCATATTTGACTAGCAAGCACAAAAGCCTCATTGATGCTTCCAGGTTACTTTCTGCCCAATCCTTCAGCAATAATGGATTCGGATTTTCGAAGCTGGGGACCAGCATAATTCTGAGGCCCCTAGGCACCCGGTTCACTTCTCGGTACTTCTCTAGAGAGCGAATCTCCCACCATTTTGTGAGTTCGCTTCTCATGCGTTTCTCTAGCTCACGCAAAAGTTTCCTCACATCGCTATCTTTAGCCACCATGGCGTTTTTACTAGCATTGCCGCTCTGTTTGACTGTGGGCAAATTTGAAAACAGTTGCTCGAAAGCCTCCTCCCGATCCCGCTCCTCTGACATGGTTGCTCCTCACTGGGTATGCACATACGATATATGGAAAATGAAAGAGACTGCTTTTGCCTCGTGCGTCTCCTTACCGCTGGCTGCTCGGATACTTCCTTGACCTGCTTCGGGTTCTCACTTCCGTCGACCACCAACGCACCTGGGCTTCCGTGCCGAACGGCTCCGACTTCCGACGGTTCCCTCGACACACCAAAAACCCGGACACTGGAATGGACAATCCCGTGAGAATTACCACGATGCAGGGGGCTGGTATGCTTTGCTTCACAGCAACACACTCCTTGACGGTCCGTCTTTACCAGCCTGCTTGATTCCGAAGGAAGGGTCTGCGTATACAGGAGCCGACCTCGTCCTGTAACACATAGATTCCAACCGGAGGTTGATGCGGCGCTTCCACAGCAAACCCAGGACGCAGACACAGATGGATAAATCCACAGCCAGACTTTTTCAAGGTATTCTTTCTTCCTTTATTTCATATAACGTGCGGAGGTGCAACACACTGCCAAACAGACGCGTTTCGGGCGTGAACGCCCTTGCTCACTGTCAGCGGGAAAGCGGTATATGCATAGTTTAAATACATTGGTTAATTGCTCAAACGCGCCAAAAAAAGCCCCATTCAGTAACATTGAACTAAAAGACGGACTAAGGCTGCAACCTATTTACATTAAGTAAACATAATGGTTCGGCCATGACACAATGGAGCCAGGCTAAAAGTTTCGGTGCCAGGACATTAGTAACTGTACAATGAAGACTTATCCCTTGACTCCAATGTCATTTATATTCATGGTGTGGGCACCACC